>NC_089738.1:13653920-13807358 GCF_035083965.1 Branchiostoma lanceolatum | reverse complement strand
CGATCTCTTTCCTCCCGCTGAAAAGATTCACTCAATGTGTCAATGAATAGACACCTGCGTCTCTGCGGATTGCCGTACCATTACTGCATCTTTTGTTACCAGCCCAACCCGTGAAAGTGCTCTAAATGACCGCTATGGCCAATAAGCCGTTTCCTTTCACTATGGTGTTCTTTTTGCCCGTCACCCTTAATGCTTGCCGTTATAAACTGAGCACCTGAGTCCTTCTGAAAGCTGCTTCTGGGCTGAGGGCAAGGTTACGGTGATTTCTGAAACGGCAGCACGACAATTGGATGATCATTACCACCATGCCAAAGTGCAGTTACGCCGTGTTTGCTCTTAAGCTAAAGACCATTGATGGCAGAAAAAATCAGGAGGTATTATGGCTTCTTTTACTCTTTTGAACGTTGCCTGGAGGTACGAAGCTATGCGGTATGATTATGTACTTTGCAACACATCATTGGTGCAAATCCTAAGGTGCGTGGTAGTTAAACTCGCACATTGGGGTTAGCCAACATGAAGTTTAAAACGAATATAGAGTGTCTTAATAATGGACAAATAATGGTCTTGGTTTCAATCTAAAGGTGACACTTTTCTGCGAATAAACATTTCGCACTTGGGTAGACTAGCTCGAAGTTTGAAACTGATGTCCAGTGGCCACCAGGACATGTTCGAGTCGCGGCGTCCATCTTAGAACGGCACTTTGCTGCCAATCGCGAGCAATAGCCAGTAAATATTTGTCTCAAACTTGAAGTTGGCCTGCCCAAATATATGGAGGCCTGCCGGACACGTTTTGGAGTCAATCCCAGGACGAAAGTTTCTGCTTCTGCAGCACTATTTAATGGTTGCCAGTGGCAAACGCTGAACACAATTACGAGGCTACTATATATTTGTCTCAAACTTCAAGTTGGTCTGCCTAGATATATATGGAGGCCTGCCGGACACGTTTTGGCTTCAATCTCAGGACGAAAGTTTCTGCGACTGCAGCGCCATTTCAGTGGTTGCCAATAGCAAACGCTAAGCAGAGCTACGAGGTTGCTATATATTTGTTTCAAACGTTAAGTTGGTCCACCAAAACACCCGGAGGCCTCCCAGACATATAAGAATACATGGATCTTGGCGTCAATCTAACTATAAAGACGATGCAAACGCTAAACACAACTACAAAGCCACTGCACATTTGTTTCAAGATTCAAGTTGGCCTGCCCATACGTAGAGTGGCCTTCCGGACATGAATATGTACGGGTCTTAGCATCAGAACGAAATGTCTTGCCGTCAATCTCAGGACGACAAATTACTGCAACTGCAGCACTATTTCAGTGGTTGCCAGTGGCAAACGCTGAGCACATATATTTGTCTCGAATTTCAAGTCGGCCACCCCAAATATATAGTGTCTTCATGTACATGTATGGCCCTAGCGTCAATGCCAGGAGGACACCTTTCTGTTGACTACATCACTATTGCAGTAGTGGTTGCCAACGTGGCAGATTGCGCATGCCAAGACACGGCTCCCCTTGTAGTAGCGGCTGGTACGACAAGCCGGTATCGGTCCCGAGCACCGCCGCCTGCACATCTGGTGATGAGCCGTGGTCACCGTCTTGATTACTTTCTGTCAGAATTGATCGGTGGGTTGGGGCAACGCTGTCCACAGGACAGTATCGAACCAAACCTGACTTATTGTTGTGGGCCACGCTCCGGAATGACCACCATTCTCGACTGACAGGAATTCAATTTCACGCATGCACGCTGCGTAAATACAGAAACTTTTGCATTTCTTTATATCTCTTTCGACGCAGTGAAAAGTGGCGAAGTCACTGAGAAGACACATGATATCTTACTGGCGATCTTACAAGTGTTCTATCGCCTGAATAACTTCATTGTCAACTGGTCTACTTTGTATTCTATGGAGTAAGAATCTTGTCGATATTTCCAGATTTGATTCATGCGGCGTCAACAACCTTTTGTGCGATGTTTCATCGTACTTTATTACGGATCTGGATGCAAAATCAATGTCCTTGATACCTTTTCTAAGACATCAAGGATGAAATATTTAAGAATGAACATGGAATATTATTAAGTGTAGCGGGATTTTGTCTCAAAATCGATGTCTTGTTCCTTTTGCTCAACGAAAAACATACGCACAAGAACTACAGGTATGCCTTTGAGAAAAGAAAATATCGAAGAGCTGTCCAGCAATTTGGATTGATACAGTGATGGAAGAGGTAGTGGAGACCATAATTAACAAGTGGTGGCAAGATAATTGTTTCCAACACCATCGTGGACTTGCTCTTGAGCGCGTTCCCCCCAAAGACCGAGGTATCGCAGACCATAACTAATTGGTATCAGATCCAGTTGTAACCTTGAGGCAAAAGCAAGTTGCTGAAGTTTGAATGCTTGACAATGGGGCAAAAATGCTCTAGGAAGCATGTTTGAGTACTAAATGTTTTGCCTTCCCAATGTCGTAGGATGATGACATTTTGAGGACTTACTAACCCTACAACGTACTGCAGGTAAATCAATACAAAACGCTAAATAAGTGTCACAAACAAATATTTTAGCCTTCTAAAAACGGTAATTGTAACCAATTTTGCGTACTGGCCTCCCTAAGTTTGGAAGGAAGTTCTCAGAGGTACCAAGATCTGCCCACAAAATGGCATCAGGATCCTTTTACTTTTGAAGATGTCCTGCTGATCACCCTACTTTCATGTAAGCATAAAATCAGGTTCCGTTTGAAAGTAATTATTTCTAAAATCCACAGACAACCGATATTTCATATCTTATTTTACTTCATTTGTTGGGAAGACTACAGAATTACACATCAATTAATCACTGACAGATCCTAATCGAGTGGTTAGAAATTGGACCAAACGATGAAATTTATGCAAATCACATCACACAAATCACACAAAGTGAAGCTATATAACGCCCAATCGCTTGGCGGTTAAAATTATGATGCCAGTTATGTTGGGCTATCAATATTATAAAACAATTTTGTGTTATTGTGCGTAGTTCCACAAAACAACATTTGGCGTCCGTTTTGGAAAACGAATGGACGTTTTGTTCCCCCAAACATCCATACGATAATGCACAGTGGCATTATACTCGAACAATATGCTTATATTAGCAGAACCGCTGCGCAGAATGTACAACACAA
Source organism: Branchiostoma lanceolatum (assembly GCF_035083965.1). Lineage (NCBI taxonomy): Eukaryota > Metazoa > Chordata > Leptocardii > Amphioxiformes > Branchiostomatidae > Branchiostoma > Branchiostoma lanceolatum. The sequence continues at coordinate 13,804,207 of NC_089738.1, read as the reverse complement.
GGGCGCGGTCAAATTCGTCGTGCGGTCGTCGTGCGATCACAACTTGGGGGTGATCGCGAGACAGCCGTACATGTATCGTACAAAATACAGCTGTCTTTCGAAGAGGTAGTCTTAGATTCTTGTCGGCGTTTCGTTCTGTCACAACCTGCTTAGAAATCCAATGACATCAAAATCGTACGATCACTCAAGGCCACGACGAAGGAGAACGCACCATATATGGCACAAACATATACATACGAGGATGGGAACGTCTGACGTATTGCTTTTCTGGGCTGATAACTATTAGAAATGCTGTAATTTGATTCATAAACACTCTAAACCCTCCATGCATTGGCAAGTAATTTTGTAGGCGGTAAGGAATTTGAGGCGTCACTTTTGCGACATTCTTTAATCCATCCCAAGCCTTTGTAAATTATTTCGCAAATGAACTTCTGGATATTTGCGTCGGAATAGGCTCTCTGTAGCATTGCCTAGTAATAGAATTTTAAATCATTTACCAAGGTTAGAATTATGGTTCATACAGGAGAGGATGAAGACACGTAGAATGTCTTGAAAGTTAACCTGTGTTGCCAGAATTCATTTTGAAGTAGAATTGAACTATAATTTTAACACAATATGGGAAAATTTGGGTAAGTCCCATTTCCTAACCGCATTGGAATTGCTTCGTAATTAGAATGTCTGATATTGTATCATTTTTGATCGGTTCGCTTTAAACAGTTGCTTCCTGTTTTAAAATTGCGTAGCAACAATGGATCGAAACATTTGGCACTCGTTTACATAGCAAATGTTTCAACACTTCTGCATTGGCATTAACGTCTTTAATAGCTGAACAATTCACAATTAGATTAGTTAATTATCCAACATCCTCAAAGATAAAAGTCTTAACCGATTGTCATTGTAGTTAATTTTGTTTATCCTCTACAACAAGAAAAACGGAAACATTTTTTCCTCTGGGTTTCATAGTACTAAATGCCTGCTTAATCTTTACATAAAGGACATATCAGACCCTGCAACCCTTTCATTCGAAATGACCTTAAGCTTGTTTTGCCGGGTTACATCAAAAATATGATCCCATCTCAAAAATATGGTCTATCGTATACAAACCCTAATAACCCACACTGCACCCGAAAGTGCATTTACAAAAATTGGATCGTATACGAATCCATAACGCAAAACATGCTGACTTCCCTCGGCAACCATTATAAACATATGAGTTGAAATGGCTTTTGGTAATTCATTTTTGCTTTGCGCTGCTATGACTTCAGTTAATGGTATACCATTCCAGAGGCTCAGATTCCACCAAGTTTCGGTTTTCGGACAAGATGAAAGATTGGGAGTTGCATTTCCAGATAGCTGTATCCATAAATTCACTGAAAGGCGGCTGCGGGGGTTTCCGTCGTCAGTCCGCGGGCTTTCATAAATGTTTCAAACAGCATGAAATTGGGATTATCATTCAATTTGTAGTTGTCGTATGATAGGAATTATGCGTGGTAGACGCCGAAGTAACAATGACTCAGAAATGCATTAGTGTACCCTGTGTTTAAGGCTTCGAAGTCTGTGATCTCGAATGTTAGGTACCCCCATCATGGAGCTAGAAGAATTAATTTGTTTGTGGCTGGTTGGATCTTGTCGGAAATACAAAAGTGCTCGGAACACGCTTAGTTTTAAATATCAGAGTTCGCAGGTGCTCATCATGCCAATGCCATGCTGTTGAGTAGATACCGTTATTTTTATCATTGCTGTATTTACTTCCATTATTGTTATTCAATCATTATCTTTTGTGTTTATCAGTAGTAGATTTAAGGTTTTTCTTATATATATTGTTCGTTTCATGTTGTATTTACTGAGGAGCCGGCCTTGGTTTATGTTGCCGGCTCCTCACAGATTTGCTGTTTTTAAATCTGTGAAGTCAAATGATTGATTGAAGTCGAATAGATAAATAAGATACATAAAAAGCAGCACGCATCAAGAACGTATTAAACAGTACAGCGTTCGTTCGTTCATTCGTTAAGACCCTTGTAGTGCCTAGTGGCACTTAGGGCAGCAAGTGAGGTACCTCCTCAAACACGCGACCCCCGAAGACGTGTGCAGCCCCAACAGAGATGTCCTGACCCAGGATTGAACCGGGGTTCGGACCCAGGATTGAACCGGGATCTCCCAATTACTAGTAATTCAAACCAGGAGCTCAACTGTGAGGATGCTATCAGTTGAGCTATAGGGACACCCCTCAAATTGGACGTCGCCGAAAGTATAAGCGTATAAGGACGCGATCCCGTAGATAATGGCAACATCGCTGATACAGGTGTAAACAAAAACAACGTATGCAACGCCCGTTATTCTGTAGTTATTCTGATGTTTTCCAAAAAGCCATCAGCATACTAGTTCATTACGTTTTGGGTACTTGCTAGAAGAAGTTGTCGCCAAAACTTTGAACGTTCAAAGACATATTCAAGTGAAATGCATTTATGTAAATCAGGGTTTCTTTGAATAGTCAAGTCATGTTTAGCTAGTAGAGAAGACAGTTGAACTACGTTTTAGACAGCTTAGAACAGACGACGCCGAGTAGAAATATAAGAGCGCCCATTCCCAAGTGAAACATTGCCCTGGTGCCTAGCCCTTCCAATCTACTGCCATATTCGTCTGCGTAAATCCTCGTATGGCGAGTTGATCTACTGCCGTCTAAAATGGCTGAACAGGATTTACTGCACATTTAGCTGCCATGTATTAAACAAAAACAATGTAGTTATATCTCACCGAGTAACGCTAGAAACGAAAATTTATCTGCAATCTAAAATCTAGAAATAAGTTTCCTTACTTCACCGGAATTCTAAGTCTCGAGATATGTAGCTAGAACGTGATCCATGTTTCAAGACAATACCTTTCTTATTTGCGAGGGTTTGAGCCGAGATCTAACCGGCAAGATAAAGACTAGGCTGGAGATACACTCCATTAGAAGCTGATGGGCGTATTGTTGAGATAAGGCTTAAAACTCGAGAGATTCTTTAAAGTTTAACTTTCACAGTGACGATGATTGACTGACGAAATACTTACCTTGAAAAATATTTTACGAGCGGAATCGCGGTGATGAATTTTAAGGAAAGATGCAAGAAATGCATTACTATTTCTGACTTTATTGACTTTACTGTCGGCTAGAGAGTAATATTTTCCATCCCTGGGTTGTTTGCGGTGACAGAGCTGCATTAGTGCCGTACCTGCGTGATCCTTGGGCATTCCCCGCAAGATAACTACTTTTGGTGCCTCAGGGGTGCAGTCATTAGTGCGACATATTTACTCAGGATGGTCATTAGCATTGTATTGTTGTTCTCCTCCGGCGTACTGGTGTGTCATTAATGGTTAAAACAGTGAGATATTCCTTGAGGACAGTCGACATTTTTTAGACAACATTGCAGCCACTATTACACCAGGGAGGTACAGTTCGGAAGGTGGTCCTTCTTGGCATTCAAAAATTCTCTTGTTTTCCTTGGGTGTTTTATTGAAATATTCAAAGTAGCAAGTTCTTTATTGAGATCTGTATTAGAAGGATAACATTGCGTCCACCTTTACATCAGGACAGTGTGCTTTGAAAGGTGGTCCCGCCTTCTATCAGATTTTAAACCTGTTTTCCTTGGGTGTATGGTTAGTAGCGAGATCGTTATTGACATACACGACTGTATCAGTCGGCTTGATTTGGACAGCATTGCTTAAAATATCATTCCAGGACAGTTACCTTTTAAGTATGTTATCAAAATGGCTAAAGTCGCGAGATCTTTATTGACGACAAAACTAGACCACCTGATCTTTATTGGCGACTGTATTGATGAACCTAATCTGAACAACATTACGAACAATATCATACCAGGACAGTGTGCTTTGGGAGGTTCCATTCAAGATTTCAAAACGGCTAAAGTCGCAAGATCTTTGTTGACGACAAAATTATTCCACCTGATTTGGACAGCATTACATCCAATAACATACCAGCACAGTGCGCTTTATTTAGAAGATGACCCTACATTCTATTGAATATTTTACTTGTTTCCTTGGGCATATTATCAAAATAGTTTAAGTAGCGAGATCCTTACTGATGACTGTATTGCTCAAACTGATATGAGCAACATTACATCCAATATCATACAAGCACAGTTGCTTTATTCAGAAGATGACCCTGCCTTTTGTTCAATATTTCACTGGTTTTCCTTAGGTGTATTATCAAAATGGTCAAAGTAGCGGGATCTGTATTGATTACAGGACTAGTCAACCTGATCAGGACAACATTCCATCCAATATCAGACCAGGACAGTGTGCTTTGGAAGATGGGACTACCTTCTATTAGATAGTCAACTTGTTTTCTTTGGGCATATCATCAAAATGGTTAAAAGTAGCGAGATCTTTATGGAATACTGTATAAGTCCAAAAGAAATGAACAACATTACATCCAATATCAGACCAGTACAGTGTTCTTTGGAAGGTGAGCTTGCCTTCTATCAAATATTTAACTAGTTTCCTTGGGCATATTATCAAAATGGCTAAAGTAACAAAATCTTTATTGACGACTGTATTAGTCGACCTGACAAGGAACAACATTACATCCAATATCATACCAGGATAGTGGTCTTTGGACGGTGAGCCCGCCTTCTATTAAGGATTTCAGTTGTGACCTCCCGCAGCGTAATCGCATCAAATAGAACGGGTGCCATTCCCCATCCTCGGGGTCTTATTCCGCCGCACGACAATTACATGTTGGATCCTGTCCAAATTGTGTTTCCCTCACTGCCGGTTATAAAAACTGCAATGCTCCTTTGCGCACGCTGCAATTACTGTAGGCAACATATCAATAAATAAATGTTATTGTTGACCACAGGATAGATGTGTAGGCGAGGACATCCATAGCTCTTCCTCCTTTCCCATTCATTTTCCCATTTGATATGTTTCCCGGCTGGAGTTGGATGATAGTGATGGGTTGGTAATTTTTGGTTTTGCCGGAAGCGTTGCGTGGAAGTAATTCTACCTTTGGGTGTTTTTGAAGTTACAATCCAGCTGCATTGAATTTCGATCATGCCGTTTTTCCTGTTGAATGATGCAGTGGGTAACATCACGTGCATCCGACGTTGAGGCGATTTGCCAGTGTTATGATATTAGATTCCAACTCAATATACCAATAAAAATCTCCACAGAATCTGGAATATCGAAAGGCGGCAATGCCAGGACGCTCCAGCGTCTCCGTCCTGAAAACTAAGCCGCACGTTTGCGATAATATCACACAGCTTATGCATTTTCCTTGGCGTTCGCAGGGTTCATAATTTCCAGCAGGGGATTTTATTACCTTATGAATCACACTTAAGCGCCGCGATAACCACCATTAAAGTGTCAAAAACCTCAGATAGACTTCCCTCGGCGGGGTCGTCATGGAGGGGCATGAATCACGGGCGATAGTGAGGTATTAGCGACGATGTTTGAATGCGGGCATGACGAGGGGATTATTCTTAGTTGTAATGCTAATGGGGCGGCGCGTGCTGACGCGCTGACCCATCAGTGGTGCATCATGATTTTCTTGTCAGTTTAAATCATCTACCTGATGATCTTCGGCGACTCCGTTGTCACGATCTAGGATGAGGTACCAGCTTTTTCTTCTTTAGCTAAGCCCCTCACCCAAAGCCTCCGGCTAGGTTGCTCTTGCATCATTTAGACCTTTTTGACATGAATGAGTTCCGGAGACAAGAATGGCTGGAAGATATTTTCAGATTGAAGTGAGCTCACAGTACGAGCTTCCTTTGGTTGGAAGCCCCTCGCTCGAAGCCTCCGACTAAATTGCTCTTACCTCATTTATACTTATCTGCAATTTGGGGCATGAGTATGCTTTTCGTACAAGAATGGCGGCAATGTTCTTTTAATCCTCAGGTAAACTAGAGGAGGGTTTTACTGTAAGAGCTTCCGTTGGTTGATCCTATCTGTACAAAAGGCTGTCGTACCTAAGCTTATATAAAAGTCTACTGCGGTAGCTCTTTTTCTAACAGTAAAAGTCTTAAAGACCTGTCACCACGAAATGTTTATAACATAACGTTCCTTTAAACGTCACGTGTGCGTTCTCAGGACATACTGCTGGATATATTGTGACCTCCATCATTGCCCTTACACACTTTATGATGTAATTAATATCAACGTAATAATAAGCAAGAACTTTGCACGATATGACTTTGCATGATGTACAAGATGACTAATAAAGTTGTGGACGTACCGACTGATAAGTATCTAATGCCAGCTCAGAAGAGGACCAGAAATAGTCATGCTTTTAAGTACCAGAGTTATCAGCCAAGGATTGACGTGTTCAAAAATTCGTATTTCCCGAGAACCATAGTAGAATGGAACTCGTTGTCATCAAGTACTGTAGGAGCTTCCTCACTAAGTAGCTTTAAAGAACGGTTGCAGTCAGATATGCAAAGACTAGGTGTAACAGACCGTTCGGTGTAATATGACCAGCTGCTGCCGCACCGCGTGCCTGCGAAGCTGGTGTGTTACGCCTGATGGCGGTTATACCGGCTATATAGATACAGATAGATACAGAAACCGGGGTGGTTTTACTGTGATGAAACATTCAGGAATATCTCATTGCATCAAGAGGAAAATCGAGGAGATGATCGTTACATTTCTTTCTCAATGACATCCCACATACACGCACACACTGTAAAAGCTAGCCGCTTCTTCATGAAGAATGCGGCGGCATCAATACGGGTTCTGATCTTTCTGCACAGACCAAGAACTAACGCAGCGTTCCCTTCAATGGTGCTCATCTAGGTGTTTGCAATTCTTCATCCAACTCAAATCACGTCGGAGACGAACGTGACACGCCTCGGACTTAAGATTACATATTTATGGCTTTCTTAATGCACGGTTAAGAAGGATGCACCGTGACCCGGAAATGGCATTTACTTATCTGTCCAATTATCAGATAACCAATATACCAACAGGGGTAGAAAATGGATCCGCATCTTCTCTGCCCTATCAGTAATTTGACCGTAGATCATTCGTCATTTCAGACTTATTTCACGGTGGTTGGTGACAAGCCCGTAAGCGTACCACCGCGGTTTGTGAATCTGACACCTTCAACAGTGTGGGCCACAAAGGCGAGAACAACATACATATTTATCAAATAGATGGCACTCTTTAATACATCTTGATTCCCGGTTGACTGTGCCTAGACCTAGTGTCAGTGCCTCGGTAAATCACTGTTTTAATGAAGGGCAGCGGATCAGACTTACTTTCCTATCTAGGTTGCCCTTTCTCAAGTTTCGCCCACGACATCCTTATGTTAGTATGTATGTATGGGCACGTTCCGCTCCAGATACCGGACTGTGTATAGTGCATGACGTCTACCAATAACGACACATGACCACACATTGCAATAGCCTACATATTTAAAGTTTAGACATGCTCTGTTGTACACATCTTCATTTTATGCTTTGGTACAGAAGTGGTTTCTTTGTGTGTCATAACTGTAGTCTACATAAGGCATGTGCAAGGACGCAAATAGATCATAGATCAAAAGTTCAAGGGCACAAGCCAAGCTCAATTTCAGATGGATTTTTTCCAATTGCTTAAAGCTCCGCGCTGCAAAATCAAGTTGTATAACGTGAGTGCAGCGACAGTATTCCTGTTTTATCCATGTCTGATTTAGTAAAAGGGATGCAATCGAAATTCTCCAGAGAAGTCCTTGAAATAATCTGCTTCGATCGAAAACTCGAAATCTGCTTAAATCGAAAATGTGGAGGAGAACATACGGGCCAAATCAACCAGCTTCTCTGGAAAATTGTGATTCACAGGGCACTTCTAATGAGCAAATACCGTGTAGTCAAAATATGCCAAAAAAGCAACACAGGAAAGGTTTAATGCTGTCACATCAAAATATACGTAGTCTCCCAGCAAAGCATGCACACCTAGAAATCCTTGCTGCTGAGAGTAATTTAGACATCATTGGGTTAACAGAAACTCACCTGAGTGATGATTTCCCAGACAATACTATTAAAATACCTGGATATGTGCTCTTAAGAAGGGACAGGGGTTCAAGACATGGTGGTGGTGTGGCTTTTTATATCAAGGACTCCATCGCATTCAAAGACAGGAGTGACCTATGTGTTGATGGACTGGAGGCCCTGTGGGTTGAGCTAACACCACCAAAGGCCAAACACGTCCTTCTATGCTGCGCATATAGACCTCCCAATGACACGGACTTCTTCGATCTCTTTAGAGAAAGCATGGACAAAGCTTCTGAAACTAATCTTGAAACAACAATCTTGGGAGATTTGAACTGCAACTTACTCAGCGATAAGGGTCCCGCTGAAGACCTCAACTTCTTGTGCGACCTCTATGACCTAACCAACCTGATAACTGAGCCAACCAGAGTAACTGAACACAGCTCGTCACTCATTGATGTGATCCTAACGTCAAATGCAGGTAAATACTCCAACAGCGGAGTATACAAAGGAGGGCTGAGTGACCATCACTTTGTCTACACTCATCGGGGTCTGAAACAGCCAAAACCCTCCCCAAAGTGGATATCCGCAAGGATTTTTAAAAGATTTCGGGAGGAAGACTTCGTAGCTGATCTAGAGAAAGTCCCATGGTCAACGATCAGCGTCTTTGACTCCGTACAGGATATGTGGTCCGCCTGGAAATCTCTGTTTGACACAGTGTGTAACAAGCATGCCCCCATCAAGAAGTTTAAGGTAAAGGGAACTGACCTACCACCATGGCTCTCAGAAGACATTCGGGATATCATGTCCTTACGTGACCAAGCGAGACATACGGCCGAAAGAACGGGGAGCGAGAAGGATTGGGAGACCTATAGGCATCTGCGAAATCACACCAAAAGACTGGTTGCCTCCAGGAAGCGAAACCATTACACTGAAGAAATCAACCAGGGCTCAACTAAGACTATGTGGAAATCCCTCCAGTCTCTGTTGGGCAAATCCAATTCTAGCAGCATCCAAAGTATGAAGGACGAGACAGGAGAGACAAGCTCCTCACCTGAAATCGCCAAAAAACTAAACAACTATTTTGGGACGGTGGCTGAGAAGCTAGCGCGATCTATCAACACAGCCATGGTATCTATAAGCCCCTTGGAATATGTGAAGAGATCGCTCGCTCGTTTTTCATTTAAAACCATTTCTGTAGAATTTGTCAAACAGGAGCTCCTAATGCTGAACTCAAGTAAAGCGACCGGCCTAGACAATCTAAACAGCAGGCTTTTAAAGGCTGCGGCCGAGATCATCGCAACCCCTCTAACAGCCATCCTGAACAAATCGCTCTCAACACACGAGTTTCCAGAGGACTGGAAGAATGCGAGGGTAACACCTATTCACAAGGCTGGCGATAGATCACTACCAAACAACTACAGACCAGTTAGCATTTTACCAACCGTTTCAAAAATCCTCGAGAGAGCTGTGCATAGTCAACTGTACGGGTATTTCACAGAAAACAACATTCTCTCTGAGGTTCAATCCGGTTTTAGACCGAAACACTCGACACAGTCCGCAACACATCTACTAGTTGAGAAATGGCTGGGAGCCATGAACGCTGGGGAGCTTACAGGTGCTGTATTTATCGATCTATCAAAGGCGTTTGATACGCTTGACCATGCTACCCTTCTGCAAAAACTGTTCAAGTACGGAGTTCAGGATGGACCCCTTGACTGGTTCACTTCCTACCTCTCCGGTAGAAAGCATTGCACCGCAGTTAATGGAGCCATGTCTGACTTTCATACAGTGAAGTATGGCGTACCCCAAGGTTCAATATTAGGGCCACTGTTATTCATTATTTATGTAAATGACATGCCAAACTGTATCCAAAGTTGTGAAATTTCAATGTATGCCGACGATACGGTTATTCACTTCAGCAGCAAGGATGTTGGGAACATTGAGACCGCCCTTCAAACCGATCTCGAAAGGTTGTCTCAATGGTTCGCCGTGAATTCTCTTTCCATGAATGAAGGGAAATGCAAGTACATGCTACTGGGTACGGACAAAAGGCTAAGAAACTGTAACAACCCTAGGGTGACTATAAATGGTCAACTCATAGCTTTCTGTAACATGTATAAGTACTTAGGTATTTACATTGACAACCATCTGAACTGGAAAGGTCATGTCAAAGATGTACTTGGTAAATTAAGACGGTCGATAAGTATCATGAAGCATGTCAGTCAATTTGTACCTACGTCAGCACTTCGTACTCTATACAACACTATATGTCTACCATACATTACATATGCAAGTACTGTCTGGGACACGGCACCTGAGCAAGACCTACAAAAACTTCAACGAATGCAGAACAGAGCTGGGAAGCTGCTACTGAGAGCTCCGTACAGAACACCATCAGCTGAAGTACTGACACGACTGGGCTGGAAGAACATCAAATCTATACACAGGCACCAGAAGGCTTTACTGACATATAAGGCTCTTAATAACCTGTCACCAGCCTACATGAGACATATGTTCACGTACTGTAGAGATAGGGCAAATAGAACAACACGACAAAGCGAGTCTAACCTACTGTATGTACCAATGGTCCGTAGAGAAGTATATAGAAGATCTATCTCCTACTCAGGTACAACTCTATGGAACAGTCTGACACCAAACTTGAGAACGGCGCCTTCAGTTGCAACATTTAAGAATATGTTGCGTCGAGTAACTACGAACTGAGTATTATTTATAGGGAAATGATGTTATATAGTCGACTTATCTTTATATACCGAATATGATTATGGAATGCTGATTGTTACGTTATTTTTGTATAACAATTTATGTTGCTATTATACGATGGCACGTTGAAAGGACCCCTGACCTCCTCCCTTGAACTCTTGAAAAACGGCCTCGGCCGAAGAGTGTATGTTGTACATACTTTCAAGGTTAAATAAAGGTTGAAAAAAAAAAAAAAAAATGCTTTATGTGGGGACCTTAATGAAAAAAAAACATAGGGAAGGCCTTCGGCCACTTTTAACGGGAAAGGTATCCCGAACCAAGCGGAAAAGAGATACATCGCTGCTTTTACCTTTACAGCCACTACTGAAGGTGTACATTTACTAGGGGTTATCTCTTTTTGGCAAACGAGGACACACCGTTAAGTTTTTGCACTTTCTGACAACGCCAGACAATCTCTTTTTCTTTGAGGAAGCCCACTATACTCATCTTCCGTAAATTCCAAAACCTTGTCTAATACCCAATATTTCAGCACCACTACAAAATGCTTTAACTTTTGATCTTCTTATTCTAACCAAGGAGGTTTTACCTCCTTGTTCTAACAGTGCCACGTAAAGAGAACAATATACCCATGTTTACACCTGGGTGGAGTGAGGACAGTCGTGTAAAATGCCTTTCCCAAGGGCACAACATCGGTGGCGTTCGGAGATTCGAACCCGAGACCGCTTGGGTCTGGGCCGAACACCCTGCCGTTACGCCACACGACCCCCGAAGGTGATACACTTCAAAGACGGTGTGGACATTTCGCCGATCATCGGCCGGCGCGGTCGATATCCCAGCGCCAACGATGCCGGCATTGGTGATTGGATGTGTCGTGTGCTCTGGAGGAACGTTGCGATCTTATCGACGCGGCAGCACAGGGAGCAATTACGACACACAAACTCCATCATCTGTAGAGTTACCCTGACAATGACTGCATCATCACTTTGGAAGAATAAACGCTGCGCAGACAAGAAGCTTCTGCTGGTTTCCTGTGCCGTTGCCAATCCGTACCAAACACTCATCAGAATCAGATAAGCGCGGTGCTTTGATACTTATGCAAAGCGAGGCTGTGCCTCTCCTGCCCGAAGTATTGGTTTCATATAAAGGTAAAGGTCCCATAGCCTCATTGAGGCCGTATAGGCAGTGGGTTTTTAATCGACGGTGTCTCAGAAACTGTAATGGAAGACGCAGCCCATCCCTCTCCTTCCATCGCATCTCACATCCGCAGCCGAAGTCAGGCACCGTTTACACCTCAGAGGAGTGAAGAATGTAGTGTCATTGTGCCAATTGCCTTCCCAAGGACACAAGTTCTATCTAAAAATGCCAGGAATCGAACCCTTGACCTCTCGATCCTGTGTTCGCTAGCCTAACCATTCGGCCATCGACGCCAATTTAAACGTGTACCGATTTCAAACAGTATCGGCCGAATCGATGCCGCCTCTCAGTGATTTTCTGGCAGTGCTGCACACGTGCCCATTTGTCTGGACTACACGGAATATCCTTGTCAATCCGTACAAGCATTATTCCTGCAGTTACAGAACAGATATCTGGCACGTTTGGCCTGGTAAGCGATGAACTGTGACGGCGGACGCAAATTTATTACTAATATCGGGGATTCAGGGAATAAAGCCGATAAAACAGAACATGCACACAAGCTAAAGTTCAATAGGAACATCGATGGAATCCACCATCTGCGAGTGCTTCAGTGGCAATAACTGGGACGTAGAATTCATTATCATTAGCTAATACAACAATTTAGACCGTGGTGGCACGTTCAAGTATAATATACTTGTACCGATACAAACCACAAACAAGGATAACGGGTTTTCAATAACATTTTTAGTACATATTTCAGGCAATGGAAAGATCAAGGACTGTGCTTATTGATGGATAAAAGATCATGCCATATGTTCCACAAATGCAAACCAGTCAAATTCTGCCCCTTTATGTGACCCGATAAATAGAAACCTTGGCCAGTGATGGTATACATGCATTGGTATTTCGGTCATAGCAAATATGTTAAAACTCCAGATTGTATCATGGTAACGGTAGGAATATCTTGTCGGCTTAAGCCTGAAATATGTCCCCGATGACTGTTATCTTTTCTGGCGTTGGTCCTTGGAAACTATTAGCCCATGTAGATTCTAAGGTCAGTGCGCATTCCTACAATCAGCATCTTTAAGCCTCCGTTAAGACGAAACGGTGTATTCTGCTAGCAAAGCCCAAGAGATTACAGCGTGTGGCTTAAGATTACAGCATAGACTACTGAGGAAGAATTATACAGACCAATTAGTAATGTTATCAGGAAAATCCTGTACTGATACTACGTACGTGAGAACTTGTCGGCAGTTCTTGTATCTCATCTACAGATTGCCCCGTGGTTTAATAAAACGGAGGGTTCTATTTCCAAGAGCATCGATCGAGCATGGGCCAGCAATAATAGTGCTTTATCGTGGACAAAGAGAATGAAACCTGTTGCAGTATCGATGCTTTAGGGGATGGACTTAAAGCGACCCGTACTTGGAGCAAGGATTTCCAGTGGATTACCACTCTCACCAGCAGGACAAATCTAAGACTGTTTTTGAGATACTTTCTGCCGCTGCTGAGGATATTTACAGATACACGTACCGGCCCAAGACGAAACACTTTACTGCATCGTAATCACGGTGAAATATAGTTTATTCTGAACGAGCTCTGATTCGTGACTCTGGAAAATAGGAGTGGAAACTGCCAAGACTCTCGGGCAAGACCAATCTTTGGATGAATATTTATTCGCACACTCAAAGGGAACAAAAAAAATCAATACCTTTCGGATCCCCATTGCATCACTCAATGAGCGAGCTACTTAAGTGGACGTCCAAAGGCGTGTTGCCTGGACGAAAATGTAACGATCTATCTTTTTTTCGTGAATGCAGCCCAAGGTTGATGTTTATAACGGTTTTATTCCTGACGCTGACACCTACGATTCTTTATCGAACCAGAAGAGTTGCGCTTAGGAGATGCAGCTGCCTTTACGCCTTCTTTACGCTACACATCCAGCTGGGGACGAGTAATGGTTCTTTAATGTTCACTTTGCCAGGAGAATCGGCCGAGATAACTGATCGATAAGACACTCCCCGGAGAAAAAGGGCTTTGTCTAAAACCATCCATGCACGAAGGGGCCAGTCCATGGACAAGGTAATAGGCCGCAATCGACAAATCCTACCCGAACGATTGTCTCCTTTGTCCACCCCTCTGACCACATTGACCGGACGATTTTGTCTAATTTTTACACTGTCACAAACGTTTTATAAAGCCAGTGGAGAAAAAGCTACTCATACACTTGCAAGATGAAAGTAATCTAGAGCGCAACAGTGGGTCAGGCCTGTGAGGCTGATTTGCAAAATTGCTCTGCAGTGGCAATAATTCCTAGTTGATACTTTCCCCATTAAAATGCAAATTTCGAGCATGATTTAGTGTCTGAACAGACCCTCGTGCCTGTGCAAACTGGTCGCCTTTAAGAGATGTCGTAATGAAGAATGTGCAATTAGTACAATCATTCACCATGAGGGAAATATGGCGTAGAATTACCACCTCCTGCAATAACCCGTAAGTGATTTATAGATGTCAATTTCCGGTCATTCATCAACCTCCTCATCTTTCTACTAGTGACCTCTCGGCGGAAACTTGGCATCAAGTGCTCATGGCGGAGCCATTCTTATGCTTCGGTCCCATTTAAAATCCGGGGCTCGGCCGGACAGCTTGAGGGAACGAAAAATATTATATATAAGACAACAAAAGACACAAAACGTAAGATATTACTCCTAACCATATATTGTGTATTTTCTTGATAGGCATTTCTTATTTTTCGTTTTCGCAAACAGTCCGTCCGGGCCCCGGATTAGAAATGGGATCATAGCATCACTGGGGTTTGGTTGTTGGTGGATTGGTTTCCTGGCTTGGAAGAAAAGTAAGAAACGTAAGTCAATGGCTAGAAATAAAGTTTGTAATTATTTCTTTTACTGGGGTTTCCTTGTTAGTGGATTGGTTTCCTGGCTTGGAGGAAGAGTACATACAAAAAGGAGGTTACTAGTTTCTACCCGCTGGCACTGAACACAGGTTACACGCCAACTCTGTTGCAGCTTTTCTACTGCATAGCGAATATGTTACATGTGGGCCTGGCTTTAACTGCTATAATGTGAACATATACGTGGCCTCTTGCAGATTGTCTCCTCAGTTTGGGGGATTACAAAAGTCCCACAATTATCGCAGTACTAGGAATTTTAGCGCACTGGACACACTCGGCTAGTCGCGGCGAAATTACTCCGCTTCCGTCTATTGCCTGCAGGGATCATCATTTCAGCTGGATGGACGGGGATGAAATCCTCCTAATGAAGGCTGATGACCTCTTTGTGGTGTAATGATTCTGTCTACGGATCCTCTACAAATTACAATGCCTTTCCCTTGCCGTAAGACGTGCTTGGAATGGGAACAAGTGAAGGAGGCCCTTCTTCTCGCCCGAAGACAGGGCCTGCTCTTACTTTGATGTTCCGCTCTGTCAGGAACAAAATCCGTACGGGGGATTTGACATGAATTATGGAGAGGGTTTTCTCAGTCCCCGTGTAAACCAACTTAAGATTGATCAATCTATATTGGGTTCCTGAGCTGCCAAAGGCAGTTCCGTAGAGGTACAGATCTGGAAAGATGAGCCTGTCCCGGTGAACCTTAAGACGGCCTTTGGTTGCTGACGTCGTCCCGATGGCCTGTGTGCGGTAGCCTGGTTTCCTCCGCACGACGCTCCAGGCCATCTCTCAGGTGCGCATTTGAGTACGCGGTGATGGGCATTCTTCCGCAGGAGTCTGCGATGAAAATTAGACAAGCCGAAAGAATTAATCAGGACAAGCGCTTGAGGGGAAGAGTGCGCAGCGTGGCGTCCCGGGGATTTGTCAGGTTTTATCTTAGACACCACCGTACAGTCCGGTCAATACCGGTTTATTTCTCTCCCGTGTTGCCAAATAGACGCACGGATTAATAGGAGGAAATTGCCCTGTTATAGGTTTAGTGTGTATAATGTAATCCCTCTAATGACAATGTAACCGCTTCTAGCACATACAAGATATAATCACCTATGCACAACGACATTCTATAGGTCTGTATACCCCGAAGCTAGCTAATATTGTTACCTTATATTGCTCCTCAAATGAACCGAAACCTTCGATCCTTCTCCTCGTAAAGCCCCTTTATTCGCCAATGCCACGCAAAATGAATTTCTAGCGTTCACTTAAATTGTTAAAACGATATTCTGTATTGGAGAGCTGGGGGCCAAAATACCACTTAAGAACATCTTGATTTTTTTCCAGGCATCTTTAAGCTTATAAGCTGTGTAATAATGTTTAAGGACATTACTGCAGGAGTTCCTTCGTGTCATTTAATATAAATCCAACTTAATGTAATTGCTAATAAGAAATGTCAGTCAGGCATCTAACCATACGAACTTCCTAGTTGCATAAACTTTTCACTTCAATGAACTCTACTAAAATTGATTTTTGGGAAAGCCATACACCGTCAGAACCCTAACTACGTGACCATCGTACTTACAAAATTGCAGATTGACATATTCGTACATCTAATTGTGTAAAATCGACTGCAAGGCTGCCAGATTATACTAAATATTGATGAAACCAAAATGCAGTGATTTAGACCGGATAGGAAAATTGGAAGGTACTTACTTTAAAGAAACGTTTATTTCCAGACTAGCTCTGATAGGTTTGCAGGTGTGAGTGCACATCAACGGCAATGCGGGAATAACAAATCAACCCAAGGAAGTGCGAGTCAGGAGATCATAGCAGCCATCTTAACTCGCAAATGATATTGCATAAGCTGCACAATCTAGTTGAAATTTGCCCATGGTACTGGTTGATTCATCATAGCTCCAGAATTCATTTTGCTAACAGAATTGCAAGTTTCTAACTTTTTTTACCGACAGATTCCCCCTTTGCCTGCAAACTGCAGATTGTGGATGGCTTTTGGCAGATTAGTTTCGTCGATATGGCCGTTTAGAAGTGAGATACATTCGTCAACCCGCTTTCTCGGGGTCAACGCACTTCCTGTGTACGTCCCAGCTTGATGAATCAAATCTGGAGTGACTTTGGAATAACATATGAAGAAACTTTGACAGTGAGAAAGACTTACGTCGAGTCTGGCTCTATCCAATCCATAAGTCACCAAGTGTGAGTCGTCTCCAGGCACCAATTCCACGCAATCATCCGACAGTCGACCGGCTACCAAGTTGCAGCGGTGGTATATCATATTATATCATATCAGTCCGTTGGGCCCACACAAGCCAGGGGCAATGGCCTTCGAACTAGCGTCACTTCATGATTGATAAAACCTAGTTACGAGACAGCCAAACTAACAGATAAACAAATAAAGCCCTACGCTTGAAATGAGATGGAGGCACAACAATAAATTCTAGGTCTTTTATAATCTGAGATGTTTTGTTTGCAGCACATGCATTCTTACTTTGCACAACGTTCTTGTGTGTCAACGACCAGGGAAAAGACGATTTGTAACAAGTATGCGTCATGGTCCCCGATTTTAAACTTGGGTTAAGATATGTGTAGTGTTTAATTGTGTGGTTGTTTTTTCGTAACCGTTTAAATTTCCGATTTTTTCGATTTGTTTTATTCTTATGCCTTTGCATAGGGCAAAGGGCAAGTTATCTATTGACCAGAAAGAAACATGAAAACAAACAAACAAAACCACAGTGAACCACACAGCACAAACCACAACAAGCTTTAAGATGGTCCAGGTCGGTGGCAGGCAGTTTTCAAAAGAAAAGTTAGAAAAGAAAACCCATCTGATTTGGTAGATATATTGGTCTATTTTTGTTATTTGGCCTTATTTTCCCACAATGCGTTACTGTTTGACCGCAAACGTAAGGGTATAACCTCATTAACATATCCATCCAGAGTTTTGGTATAAATCTGGTTTCCCAGTCCTATCCTTAGTCACTGACGAAAGACAGCGAATGCTGTCTGAAACGTCTGACTGTTTCAAAGTCTTTCAGTTGCTTGAGTAACTCTCCCTAATGACCTGACATAACTATGTGAGTGTAGCCATGAGTTATCCTGGCTGTCAACTTCAACACTATTGAACCCGTACCAAAGCATACTCCCAATCCTCCAAGTATCCTATTATACTACTTCCACATTACACACTGCCACTATGCAATATTCACATAACTGTGGATATACGACGCACACCAAGACAAGCAAACACACACACCAACTGATTGCAATGAGGTTAATGATACTAGATGAAGGACAGGCAGCCTCGGTCCCTTTAGTTTATGACGGATTTATTCCATAACCGCGATGAATACAATATTACTCTAGTGACCCAATAACAATAACAGCACAACGCACGTATATTATGTGAGCCGACAGCTAGTACAAATGGTCTTTTATATTGCCCCAAATCGGCACCAAGCGAACATACTTCATAATTGCGCAAGTACTGATGATAAAGGTTTTACGATTTATCAATTCGTGACTGTTATCTTTAGCTGGTGTGTGTGTGCAATCATGTTCTAGCTAAGCTTTACCAAGTCTTAAATCAACAAAAATGCTAAATAATAGAAATAGGTGATAAGTATTTCGTAGGAATGTTGTATTTGTCTACGTCTCTTTATGGCCGCGTATCCTTTTTACATAGGGAAAGAGCCAAAATTGGGTAGTTAGTGCCTTGTTAAAACATTCCGCTGATACAATCTCCTTTTTACTGATGGCCCTTCCTTTTCCCCCTCGGAACATCGCATCGATCGATCTTCTACACCTGAATTTAAATTCGGGACTTGTTTGAAGACGTATAACCCCCTACGTGAGGTCCTATTAGTTACGTGTCCAGTAGACCGGATAAAGAAACATTAGGGTATGTTTGGTCATCTATTTGCGGACGGCTGTGATCATTATCCGGCCGTGCAGATGTGAGCTGGTGTCCGTGGGAACAGGTAGCCACTAATCAAGCGGACTCGGCCATTCATTCATATCCAGTCCCTCGGGAAATTACGCATAAATAGAAACCTAATTTTGGGACTTGTGCTATTTCGTATACGGGTTATGCAGCACACGTCGGCATAGATAGAGTAGAAGATGAACGACATTTTATATTAGATTGTAAACTGTATCATAAGGAAAGAATTGTACTTTTTCACTGTATGAAAGACAAATTTGCTCCTGTAACCAACTGGGAGACCCAGGTTCAATCTCGGGTCAGAACATCTCAGTTGCGGCTGCAACCGTCTTTCGGAAGGGACGTAAAATGGGGGTCCCGTGTCAGAGGAGGTGCCTCGAGTATGGTAAAAGGGGAGGGCTAGCAACCCCTCGCTGTTAAAATATACGTACCCTGCTACTGGAATAGCAAGGAAACGTGCTCTCCCATGTGCCACTAGGCACTACAAGGGTCTGAACGAAACTCTAAAGCTGATGCCCTTTAAACGGAATGCTTGTGCAGATAGGTTCAATGTGGCCACAAATCTTCCTTTACTGCAAATACATTTGGATGGCATAAAGCTAACGCTGCGATTTTTTTATATCAGCTTCAGGTAGTAGTTGCCAATAAACACTGATAAACAAAATGTTTCTTGGTTGTAGACAAACCGCCAAGTGCTACCAGTATACCATACATTTGACGTCAGTTTAACGACAGCAAATCGAATCCCGATTGCTCGATCAGGCAACCCTTTTTCTCGATGCCGATACTGATGGCCCACGAGACATAACAAAGGATACGCACCGTCAAGCGCAGGGAAGCGTTTCCATTTGATTGCCACGACGACGAAGGTCAGGAAGCTCGTTTGAAGATCACCTTTTGGGAGAGGGTTAGGCCATAACGCAGTGATTGCACTTTGTGGAAAAGATTGGAGCTAAGCTTTGTTATTAAGACATGCCTATTCAGTTAATGGGAACAAAACTGACCTGTTTTAAATTGCCGGAAGCTTTGGTTATTAGTAAGGTGGCTGTATACTGATATGAGTGCCGTCGATAGTCGAGTGGTTAGCCGAGTGGACACGGGACGGAGAGGTCAAGGGTTCGATTAATGGTATTCCTTGCTTGGAAAGGCCCTGTGCATGAGTTTCCTCACTCCACCGAGGTGTAAATGGTAAGGTTGATGAGGTAGAAGGCGATGGAAGGCATGAGTTACGCCTTCCAAAACCATTAATGCATTTTGTGCGTGAATTAATGTAAAGGATCGTTTATTTGCAACTTCATGCCCTAAGGCTAATTGCAAGTACGAGACATAAGTGACAAGGACAGTGACTGACATTACTGTAACAGAAGACTACTCAAATACTAATGTTGACGTCGACTATATCTAAACAAGTTTGGATTGGCTTCTTTTTTGGAAGCAAAGGATGACGAAATGCCCCACTGTTTCTATACCTTGTGGGTTCTGTGATTTTAAGAGGAAAGAACAACCCACTGCCCCTACGGACTCAGAAAGGCTATGGGACATTTACCTTTACCTTTTTACCTACTGATTGAAATGAAATTTTGCGAAAGTCAGTCAGCTACAATGTCATTTCTTATGAAAATAAAGGACAGGTCAATATAATGTATGACAAAATGATAAAAATCTGGAGGTCCATGACGTTGTTTTAGTTTTATCATTGTAAACCGCGTTGTTTAAAGGTTAGAAGTATGGTGTCTGATTAGATTCAACATGCGTCATGATTGGATAGTCGTTTGAAATGGGTTTTACCAGTCGGGATAACAAACGATGGAGGAAACTGGCGGCGCCCTTGATGGTCGGGGAATGGGAAAATGTTTATCGAATTTACAAGGGCAAGGAAAGTGTATCGAATCAGGAAAACCAAACCTTGTTATTCAAAAGGGCCAGAGTTGGTGGCGGGTTGATTGAGAGCAAAGTCATCTAACATATATTGTACCCTTGAGAATGATGCTTGAATAACTTTCTCTGCGCCATCTTTATGTTTTACTCATTTCATAAATGTCCTGCAGATGATTTCGATTCCTCCTTTATGGTGAAGTTTTGAAAGTATATGCAAAGCTAGCTGCCACCACAGATCAATCAATGTTAACCCCTTCGGTATCTCTGGCCGGTTGTGAATCTATATCTAACCGGAACTTGGTACTGATGTGGTTAAATTACAAGATGCTATAATTAGCAAAAGTGAAACAACATTCGTAGACCTTTCCACGGACTCCATTGCATGTCAGAAGACGCGGGGCACCATGGGTAGCTCCCAGCATGCAACGTGATGCCTGAAAAGGTCTATGTTGTGCAAAATAAGTTACTTTATCCATTGTTGTGTGTTATGCCTCGTCCATCAATTTCTGCGCACGTTGGCATTCACACTGTGCCTTATTGCCACGCAGACCATCGTACAACCTTCACAGTTCTGGATGACAGGCCTGTTTTATTACAACATCAAGGCGGTGTGCTATGGATCACTCTGGATCACTGCAACATCGTTTGTTATTTTCGCAGTTATCATTGATATTTGCGCGGCAAATGAAACACGCAGGTAAAACTAGAGCACAGCATGTCCAGGACAAAAGGTACAGAAAGCGGGCTACCAAGGTCATCCACCAGGAGGCCTAAAATCGACCTTGACATTCGAGTTAACAGCACCTACCCAAAATCTAGATATAATCACAATCCGTTTTCTTATGATATTGCTTCGCACACGCACACACGCACACACAGAGCCAAACGGAGCCAAAAATCATAGCTCCATTTTTCGTGTAAAAACATAGGAATACTCTGCGCTCAAACGCCAGTTGGCGCCCCTTTTCTTCTCTTTTTACGGAACGATCATTATCGATCGTCGATGTTTTCTTCGATCAGGCAGCAGCCAATAGCCAGTCTGATGTGACCCTCAGAGAATACTCCACGTCACTATGGGCCTTCGTGGGGCGACAGGCAAGGGAGCATACGGTAAAATAAAAGTCTGGTCCTGAAATATGATTTTTTTTTAATGACTTTCGAAGCCTGAGGGCAGTTATGTAACATCGTGATGTATTATTTTTTCTCTTTCATAGTCATGTGGTTCATGGGTATGTTTTCTGATCTGATAGTAGACGGACAAGAGGCCCGACCCTTAATCAGGTGAGGTGCCCCCCGCTGATGGAGCATATAATGGGCACATCAACTGCACCCTTGCTGGCACTGGGCGCATTCAAAACGTGCCGTCCTGTACGGTTGGCTGCGGTCGTGGTCTGGGGCTGGATTTGAGGGATTAGAAGAGCGAGAGAAGAGCCTTGTAATCTATTCCGTCCGATGCTACCTGATCCGTTGGGTCACTACCGAGCGAAATCCACTCAGAAACTTTTCCTGTTCCACTGCTTTCAAACTTATCAAAGTCAGTAAAGTCGCTGTCTCATATTCAGTACCGTCTCACGACTCTGCTCCCGACCACGCCCCATCCAGGGTTGACGCCGGGTTGGGAGCACCCTCAAATCCATCCAATTATAGCTCCGGTTCAGTTCACTGATCGCATCCAAGAAGAATATGACTTTTCCGAGTTGGATTTGTCAAAATTCATAGTCACCTGGCAAAGACGACTGGTAGGCAGTATAACCGACCGACCCCCAACCACAGAAACCTTGCTCACGACTAACTTCAAACCATGGTCTCGAGAAAGTCGGGAGCACAATGTCGGCTATCTACGACACGTCATTTGCGATAAGGCCACGCCCATCTGATTGTCGCTGATTGGCCCGCTGTAAAGCCGAGTGGTCGTGACCACAAAAAACGTTTGTAGGACCATCCCGCGAGAGTTATGCGCATCGGGAAAGGGGGTAGAGGCAAAGACTGGTCCAAACTATGTGAATAGAATTTTCCTGACGTATTTTTCGACATATATATGTATGCCAAACACTCCCACATCAAAGTTTTCTCAGCAAAGTTGTTGACATAATTCTGAAACCCATAAACAGAAATCCCTTGAGTACTTGATCTCTATTTCATCTACAATCCTGGCCGCATGGCTGATTTCTAAGCCCACAAAATGGTAACAGGCCGCCTCTCCCGAAAAGGGTCAGCCACCTTTGGAAAATGAGTCAATGAATGTATTGATATCCGTAAGCCCTTTGAAACATGGGGATTGAAACATGACCCCGATTTCAGTGAGCATGTTTATATGATTTGTTCATTGTGTCAATCTGGAAAATCAGAACTAACATCCCATGTGAAAACGGAGGTATCACTACTTGAGTTGAATTGCTACTTGAAACGTCTGACCGTTTCCAAAATCATATCCAGTTGCTTAAGGAACTGCTATCTGGGGTAATCTAATCGGTTGGTGTGAGTGTTTGCTTGTCTTGGTATGCGTCCGACATTATGTGAATATTTCAGAGTGACAGCCTGTCAGGGTGTAAGTCGGAAATGGTGTAACAGGATACTTGTAGAATTGGAGGTTTGGTTTGGCTCAGTAGATCGGCACTGAAGCATGGATTGATGACTGATGGCTACACCCTAACATGTCCGATGTCGTTAGGGATACCCAGTTAGAGTTTGTCACAGTGATGTTTAACCAACTGTATCAGGCTCTTGTAATTACCTGCCTAAAAACGGAGGTATTGTAATCGGTTGGTGCGTTGGTTGTTATTTGTCTGCCTTGTTCTCTGTGCATTTTCTATTCAAAACATAGCACCGCCACTTTCACATGTTTCAACGTCCTTGATTCGCATTATACTAGTGATCAATTACCTTAACTGATCTTACCTTGACATTCGGTAGATATGCATTAGACTAATATTGCAAAAATGTAATAATGTAATAATCTTGAGGATTTCTCACCTAATTCAAAATCACTCTCAGCTAAATCTGTATGTTTGGAAATACTTATCTAAAGCTTTGGCAGTACCGCGCTTAGTAGGAGAAATGGAAGATTGATGAATATTTGATATGATATTGTTTGTCTTACAATATTCAGCGGATCTATAACAGCAACGACGAGGATCTGCGTACGCATACGATAAACATTTCCGCCTAAAGACAAATTCATGTTTTGTGATACATTCACGACTTTCTCCAATCACTGGTATCATAAACACGTCTTTCGACGAGGCCTAGACGTTCAACCTATATTACAACCAGCATAAACACCAGGTGTGGAATATTCATACTTGAGGACAGACAGTGATCGATGGCTCAGAATGAAAATAAAACGATTGTAGTGCCAACTTAAAACCCTTGAGAATCTTCTTTTCCTTTGGCCCAATCTGAAGATTTTTTGGGTTAGAAGGAAGAGCTAATGTCTACGCTTACCCATTTTAGTCAAAATTTGTTCAGTCCATCAGTTAAGTTGGCGTAAGAACAGATGTAGGTTGTTTGGTCATGCGGATGGATATAGGAGAAAACTGGGGTCAAAGGTAGGGTTTGTTTACTAGAGCCATCTGTTCTCGGAGTTTGAGCTGGTCACCCCCCCCCCCCCCCCTTTTATTGTTATCAGGTATACCCTTATGACTTTCTAGTGTAGAATAATTTTCAAGGCTGAAATCCGGTTGAATATTTTACGTGTTTCAGCGTATTTCAACATAGGCACCTATGGCCAGCCGTAACTGTGATGTCTGCCCTTGAATTCAAAGGCCAAGGCCCAGCACAGTTGGGAAGAATACTTATATACAAATTTGACCGTGGTCAAGCTATTCACATGAAACAATGGAGCAACTTCTGACAGAATCAGGTTGTTGAGCCACAATCTAGATGGTGCATTTTTGTTTCGACCCGCTTCAATCCAGACGACGGTTCGATAATTAAGGAGTGCTGTTAGCTCTGCAATCACTGGCGAAAACCTCGTGCTTAATGACTGGTCAGGCTTGATTAGTTTTCGCGGAGGGGTCGAAAAAAATCGATGGAAACAAAGATGCTCGTTACCCTGAAAGGAAAAGCTAAGTCTTTTTCGTTTCTGGCGGAATTCTGGTGATGTGAAGTGGACGAATTCAAAGACAAGTGAAGTAATGGGCAGTTGAGAGTGGGTGTTAACTTAAAAGTGCAAATAAGAAATTTGGGAAAGTTGAAAACCCCCTTTGAAAATTACCACGCTGCTACGTTTCTTTGTCATCACGGAAACGAGCAGCACAGGCAGCGCATCACAAGCCTGAATTGTGAATTCGAATCACGCAATGAGAAGCATGATGCATTTGGCTGAGCATCGTTGTGACAAGCTCTAAGTGGGCACCCTTGACATTACTGTGTGGGTGCAGCTATAAGTCATCCTCGCCCTCAACTACAATACCATTGGACCCGAGCCTAATCATACTTAATTATACTCATGAAAAATAGGGACATAGTTTTTGGTGTGCCTGTGTGTTTGACTGTATGTCTGTCTGTGGGTGTGTTTGTCTTTCCGGATTCTTGTTATCAGCATAACTCAGAACCTCTGGGTGGATCACGATGATATTTGGTATGTACGTATGTGTTGGGAAGACGAAGGTCAAGGTAACTTTTGGGCGCCCTGGTATGTGACCTTCTTCAAGTATCCTATTACACCACTTCCAACTTACATGCTGCCACTGTGCAATAATCACATCACCGCGAACAACTGATTACAACATCTCCGTTTTCACATAAGGGATAAAAAGCTCTTCTTCAGACGATCGGACGTTTGGGAGATATCCTCCAGACAAATTAAGAATCACACCAAGTAAAGCAAACAAAATAACTAACTAACAAACAAATACGCTCTCACCAACTGATTACAATACCTAGCTCCGTTTTTGCACAAGGGCTGAAAAGCTCTTCTTCAGACGATCGGACGTTTGGGAGATATCCTCCAGACAAATTACGAATCACCTCGGAGAGTAGGGAAGCCATCTGTCTGATAAAGCGCTACTGTTCCGGGACCGGATTGATCTAGTTTCTAATGAACTTGAAACGAGCTGTGGCACGCCGCCTCTTGTAATCTCTGGCAACTATTACCACATCACGTATTCATATCTCCAAGTAGGGCAACCGACGATCAGATAATCTTAAGCCCCCCTCTCACTGGACCCGCGGCACGCTGCGTCCTAAACTGGATTCGTGTTACCCTTGACTTTATAATGGGAATATCATTCAAAACGTACAAGTATGACCAAAAGACAACAAAACACACAAACCTTAAAAATATTAGTTTTTTGTCGATGAAATTCGTTGAGTGCTTTGTCAATTCGATCGGCCGCAGCGACTCCGCCAGCGTACCGCTGGTCCAGTGAGAGGGGGGCTTAAAATCTGCAATTAGAGAATCTGTTAAATTTAAAATTTTCGATTCCACCAAAAAGTGTTAAAAGCAATCTGTTGATACACAAAGAAACTGCGTAATATTGACCTTTTTTAGAGCTCAGGTATGGTAACCACGTGAGCATTACAAGAACGGAACGAATATTCTATATGATTAAATCCAACCTTTCGATCCAAACAAGGAGTGCTAACAGCTTGAAAGTTCATCTGCTTGGTAGAATTGAAATCAGTCTGAAACAAGTTTTAACTGTAATTTCCAAGACAAAAATTAGGCTTACCCAAATTTACGACTGTACAAAAACTTGGGTAAGTCAAATTTTTGTGTTGGAAATTACAGTTGAAACTTGTTTCAGAAGGAGTGTTGACAGTTATTTGATCAAACACAAGGAGACTGCGGATGATTGGCCTTATTTAGGGCCTTCGTCATGATTATTGGCCCGATTGGTTCGGACGCGCCTGACCTTATTCAGCACGCTGCAGGTCCCTGAGATGGATATGGAAACGACATATCTAATCATCTATTCCACTGAAACAAATTAGCTTCATTTTCGTGCCAAAAGGTTTCAACCAAAGTGCCGGTGTCACGGCAAAGAATTGTCGGGACAAATAATTGCCAGTGACTGTGTTTATTATATATGCTTGTCTGTATTGGACTACCCAACCCAAATGCTGTTATTTAATTGTTTTGTTATTGTATTTGTCTTTGTCAGCTGTAATTTCTATTTTCAGAGGTTATGTTTGATATCAGCTGCTTGCTAGAGTGTCCTCTGTCTCCTGTATGTTCTTATGTTGATTGATAAAAAAAAAAGACTTGCCAGATGAGATACTGCGCCGGCGTGGAGTTAGGGTTGGATTGGGTTTGTGTTAGGTTAGGGTTTAGTATAGGGTTAGTCTTTAGTGTGAGGGCTAATCTCCACAGTGCGACCCGTCCTCCCAAAATCCGCTCAGACTTCTGCTTGGAAATGATCACTGTCCACGAGTGTGACGACCTTGTCTCCTGTCAGGTATACCAGAAACCCCCAAACAGTGTCCGTTGATTCGGATGACTTATTTGGTAGGAGGCAATTACGTGGCGTGACACCAGGAATATTGAACAAATAATGTGTATCGTTGGGCATAGAAAGTTAAGATATGTAGGTGATTATGCCTATTTTCAACGCCTTTGATATGGGAGAAGACAACATCAAGAAAACGTAAGGTGGCAGTTAAGTGACCTTTCACGTGACCTTCATCACCTTGGCCTCAGAGATCGATCTATGTGTCAAGTCTACTTAAAGTTTTCTCAAAATAGATGAAACTTGAGTCTTCAGTTACTTCTAAGGAACTCACCATCATGTGAGAGTTCATGTGACCTTTGCCATTTTGACTTCCAACGTCAATCTACCTGTCGGGTGTACTTAAGGTTTCCTTAGATATATCAAAGATGAGTCGTAATCATATTCTTCAGCTGAAGAAGTACGTAAATATGGGATAACTATAAGAAACTGCAGGAATAGTGTTCTGTATTTTTATTCGTGCTTTAAGAACAATTACAGTAGCGCACGATCAAAGTCAAAATAATTGGTAATTTTGTAGAGTTCTTGTACTTGTAAATGATGTTTTGAAAGTGATCAGAGTGATCAAAATGATCTCGAACCAGTTTAGCTCACCGAAGAGCTATTCTTCCACTGGTCATGACAGAGACGACAGACGCTATGTACAGTATTTACAGGTTCGTTGTACCGGGAACATCCCCCAGCTCTTTCCGAAAAGTACAATGAACAGTGGCTCACTACTATACTTAACGTTCCGATCTAAGGACTGCGAGCTTTTCCAGTAGCGTGCATTTTGGGTGAGCGACACAGCCGGGATTCAAACTCCCAAACCTCTTGGTACAGAGGCAGGGTCGCAATCCGCTGGACTACGCACGCTACAATTGCAGCAATCTTAAGTAGTTATCCAGTGCATGTTTCCTTGCAAGAGCTGACACCCTAGAAAAATCGACTGACCTTCTGACATGAAGCATTTTCAGGCTTGACCGCCGAGGTACTTAGTGAGAGTGTTAACTAAGTGTTGCCTAAAGGCTCTGCAAACGCGAGCTTCAAATGCTGTGCCAGACTGATTGCCTCCCTGTCTCAGCGATATAATCCCCCATCAGAAACATAGCATGCTTCTAATCCTCTCTCCTCCCCTTTCTGCCTCTCCAGGTAATTCGGCCCACATGTCGAGAAACTACACGCTGGAATTCGGGTAAGGAGGGTAGAAAACCAGGTGGGGGGTGTATGATTGATTAGAAAGCAGCGAGGAGGAAATGAATTTGTATTGATGTATTTCCCCGTGTATGCTGTAGATGACAAGTGAGTGTGATGTATAGACGGTTCCTGATAAAGTCAGACACTCATGCAAACATGCCAATAATGACGCGGGGCGCGGACTGTTTCAGTGACAGATGGGCGGAATCGATGACTTGCCTTTTCCATATGAAACTTGGAACGATTTTTCTAATTCAGCGGCTTTGCTGGAGAACTGTGTGCAAAATTGTGTTGATAATTTGTCTACAAGCACCAAATTTGGCAAGAATGTTGTTTCATTCATTCTAATCAAATCTAGATGGAGGAAGCTGAACTTAGCTTGTGTACAAGATTCTGAAGAAAATTTGTCCACAAGCACCAAATTTGGCAAGCATGTTGTTTCATTCATTCTAAACAAATCTAGATGGGGTAAGCTCAACTTAGCTTGTGTACAAGATTCTGAAGAAAATTTGTCTACAAGTGCTAAGTGTTAACGTTGTTAAATGTATTGTAAAAAAAAAAACAGAGGAAGCTAACATTTTGGCCATGCGCGATTTTCTGGCATTTGTTGGTTATTGCTGACAAAAATGCATGTGCCATGGCAGTTGAAGCAATTGTGCTAAAATTTGGTACAAATAATTAAGTTTTCTCCATACAAAAGTGTAATATAATTGTTGACTAGTAAAGGCATCTTTTGGGGTCTCCGAAGGCGCGAAGAAGTTCCGTTTTTGTTTAATCGAGAAGAAAGGAAAGATTCTAGTGTTGTCTTGAAAGTAGAGTTAAATTTGTGCAATTGCTAATAATATCCCCTTTCCACTAACCGGCCGATCGTACAGCGACCAAAATTAGATTTCTGAAACCCTTGATATCAAAAGTGGAATATGATGTGCAAAAGACAACAACCCCCCCCCCCCAAAAAAAATCGTTCTTTCTGTGTGACATTAATGAGCGATTTGTCAAATCTTTGGTCGTTCGGGGGTTGCAGCTAGGTCGCTATCTCTAATAGAAAGGGATTGTAACACTAACAGCAGTGGCTTCGCCCATAAGAAGTCGGAATGAACAAAGACAACTCCAAGTATTACCTTGGTATTGTCTCTTTGCTTGCTTATCTGAACTTTTGTTTGTTTTTTGGTTTGCTTATTTGTTGAAATACAGGGACATACCAGGTGGCCACATCCCATCATTTATGCTGTTCAGACGTCTTCAGCATTATGATAAAAGGATACGGCCAAATTTCGCAGGTAAGAAAAATAACAAATCTTAAAGGAAAACAAGACGAGATGGCCTTAACTCTCTTCAACATATCAGTATAAAGTAGAGTGGATTTATTCCTCAAGCTAACCGACATCTTTCACATGGCAGTCGTCCCTCAGTAAGACATCTGGAGCCGCATAGTTCCCGTTTAGAACTTCAACACATCAATTAGAAAGATGTCTGCTAAACTTTATATCAGTCGAATTAGAAGGCAAAGTTGCGAGCTATTTTGTTCCATCAAGAGGACTATAGAAATTCTATATTGGCGATCTATGTCCTGTGATTTTAGTGCTATATCTCCGTATAGATCTTGAGTTATTAACTATTGTATTAGGACGACTGGAGCAATGGAAAAACGATTAAACGGACTTCGATTCACGGTTTTGTTAGACCTTACGACTCCAAGACTTGTTCGATAGCGATAAATACTTATTCTTGTCTTTCGGCAGTCTCAGCCTCATCGGTTTCTTACAAAGCCCTGCATAATACTATAGGGACTTTGTAATAAGATTGACTTTTGCAGTGTTTTGTGTTTGTTCGTTCTCAGTCTCTCGGATCTGGGTAGAGGTTCAACTATATGTCAGCAGCATTAGCTCAGTCTCAGAAGCATCCATGGTATGTGGTACACTCATTTACACATCTTCGTCTTTTTTTTAGGAATGTGCCTTTTTCAGTAGCAGCTTTAGAGATTAATGAATGCAGTGTTAAAAGAATTGAGAAGCACAATGAGCCATTTCACGGATACAACTGCGTATGCGCTGAGACATGGACAAAACACGTCTGGAAATTGTTACACAAACCGACCGACGGAGGTCATGTATATCTGGACATGTATGAAGCAAGGTCGAAATAAGAACTGTTTACAAGTAATTGGCCTTCACCTTTGACCTGCGCATGTGTAGTTTGATCTGTGAAAGGGCTTGTGGAGTAATCTTATGGGACACAAACGTAAAACAGGCAAGATTGATTCTCTTTTCTTGAACGGCCTGATTCAATTTCTTAACAAACAACCGGCAACGGATGGCATTAACACTCACATTTTTTTCTCTCTCTAGGACTACATCCTTAATTTCTTTTTACGTCAAAGATGGAACGATCCTCGCTTGAGTTACACCGACTTCAAGTCAAGTCTAACACTCGGCACTTCCACGTTAGCCGAGATTTGGATACCGGACATTTCTTTTAAAAACGGCAAGGGCGCCGCCTATCGGGAGGGAGGAGATCACAACACACTGCTGCGAATCTCTCCACAAGGAGACATCTTACTTAGCCAAAAGTGAGTAAAGTGGTGATACCCAATGTTGTCCGATTTGTTTAAAACGCTATGTTCCTTAAAAACGTGCGGACAGAGCCAAATGTTTAACTCATTGGAGAAAATATCAACTCTTCTCATAAGAACAATGCATGGTCTCTAATTTTTTGTCCTCCTGTTTAACGCCGTGCGAGCATGCATTTATACTGAGATTATTGAGGTTTACGTTAAAAGACTGTGCCAGGGACAGGGTGACATCTTACTCAGCCAAAAGTGAGTAAAGTAGCGCTACCCAATATCGGCCGATTTGTTCAAAATGCCACTTTCATTAAAAACGCACTAACAGAGCCAAATTCTTCGAGACAGACATGGCTAGGGATCATATTTCTTTCTTTTGAGTGATTCCTCATTCCTCATGAGAACAGATGTTTTGATACACAAAGTGAGCGACATCGGGTAGTGTACGAGATATAGTAGCGCTACGTTAACGTGTTGCATGGAACCGGACGGTTTTGTAATCAGAGAGCGTTCAACGCTCGTTCTCATTTAAATGTACACATTTGATTCCGTTACCGTTTAAAGTGAGACGTTCCTGACATTAGGATATGCCACATATAAGGTGCCAAACTGTCGTTTTTATGACGACTTAAACCTTTTTTGGGCTTTTAAAAACGACAGTTTGGTACCTTAAATGTGGCATATCTTAATGTCAGGAACGTTTTACTTCAAACGGTAACGGAAGTTACACAATGTGTACATTTAAATGAGAACGAGCGTCAACTCTGAGTTAACTCCGTTCTTATTCTGAAAATGATGAATACTTCTAGAAGTTAAGCACTGTGATCTGTTTTAATTCTTTGAGAGTGGCGAGAGAGCGTATATCTTAATCATGTGTTTCCATATGCATATCAAAGACGGCAATGACAGAAAGCTATAAACTTTGAAAGCCTGTCCACATTTTCATTTACCACCTGTTTTATGAAATGGAATAGATTTAATCAACGGAAGCGAGACGTGGAGGCATTTGTTAACACCAATCGAAATGCCACATCCACCACAACAGACATATTATCGTTATTACATTTGTACATGGCACCATATTCATGAAGAAAATATGCTCAATAATCGATTTTAACGATCGTCACTATTCACCCAGACACACTATTCATCCCATCCATAGTAAGGCCTAGGAAAGTTAATGTTGTGTTTCCAATTGTGGTCCTGAAAAAAACAACTAAGGTTGGTAGGCTGTGATTCTAATTTTTTTTCAAGATTTCGGCCGAATGATTCAACAAATCTACAGTTTAACAATGTAACACTGTATTGCATCAGGTATTTTCAATATCACATATTGATTGTACTGATATACGTTGTACAAATACAGGTATATCAATAAAATGGGCAAAGAAGTACAATGTTTATTACACATTCTTATATCAACTGATCAGAGCCTTAATTTGTTATTAGTGTGTAAAATACAGAAAATCTGCAAGACTACGTGGAATCTTTTTTTAAATTCCATCCCTCCGATGTCAGATAAAAAACTTTATGTCCCATGCCAGCGGTCGAAGCCCCAAAAAAGGCTAGGGTTGGCAGGTGTTTTACTATGGTCGGTCATCCAAACGGAAATATAACATTTTCCCTAAGCCTAATACAGAAGCATCGTTGTAACTGTCATTTCTATCTCTTTCCGCAGGATGGCGCTATTGTTATCGTGCCCGATGGATTTCCGGATGTTCCCGTTCGATACGCAAAGCTGCGGAATACAGATGGAGAGCTGTAAGATATTTCCTCACATAATCATCTATTATCTATTCATTCAACGGTTCGTCTGTGAGTGACGTTCAGCCAGGTCTGCCAAACTAGCCAGTGACCATTAAAAGGCTGGCACAACGGACGGAAACCGTGCACAGAGTACAAAGACCCATCTCTTTCTCTTTGTCTCATCTATTATCTATTCATTCAACGGTTCGACTGTGATCTGAGTGACATGCAGCCATGTCTCCCCAACTAGCCAGTGGCTATCAAAGGGCTGACCCTACGGACGGAAACAGTACACAAAGTACAACGACATATCTACAGCAATTATCAATAAACTGTACATCCACTTAACAATACGAAATCAAACACGTCATTTGACTGAGGGAGTCACCACCAAATCGGTCACCTAACTCAGGTTGTCCTCATTCGTGCCGAACTCTAGTTCCAAGATAAGAATCATCGTCCACTACTGGAATTCTGTACATCCCGTGTTCAATATGGTACAGTCCTCTCCATGGTGCTGAATTGTGTTTCAAATAAAGAGATGCAAGTTATATCTTCACTTAACTATCATATTGGTTGCTAATGGCTTTCCCTCATTCCCTTCACGCGTTTTTTTTGCATGAAAGAATCATCTCATCAAAAACTACTAATGGTAAATCAATAAATCAGATCCCGCGCTCAATTTGGCACAATTTTCCCCTGTCAGCTGAAATAACCTCCACTGAGTGTTTTCCTTCTTAGGGCTAACGTTACACTGACTCGGTTAAATACTCGAGTATATTGATGACATCTGTACGCGCATCAATTTTCGTCCATTTAAAAAAA
The DNA here is from genome assembly GCF_035083965.1 of Branchiostoma lanceolatum. Taxonomy (NCBI): domain Eukaryota; kingdom Metazoa; phylum Chordata; class Leptocardii; order Amphioxiformes; family Branchiostomatidae; genus Branchiostoma; species Branchiostoma lanceolatum. Next base: position 13,770,887 of record NC_089738.1, on the reverse strand, counting down.
ACAACAACTTGTGTCTAGGGTACGGTTTTGGAAGATGGAGCCCACCCCTCTCCTTCCACCACCTTTTACCTTCCCAACCGAAGTCTGTCGTGTAAAGTGTATTTCCCAATGACACGGCGTCCAGCCAAGAATGTCAAGAATCGATCCAATGAGTTCTCCATCTCACTGTCATTGTCAGACAAAATCATCCTCTCAACCACTAAATCAATAACTCATGCGTTTAGTATGCCATAGTTTTCTCCTCGGTGCTGAAAGTTGCGTTGCTTTAACTTTATCTGATCACATTATTGACGACAAAAGTACCGCTGGCAAAGTAAGTGCTATTATTACATTATTACATCCTGTAGTCCAGGTCCCCTGGCACATTTGAGTAATGACGTAAGTTATGATCTTGTCAAGCAGAAGTTCTTGCGCAATGAATGTGTCAGCATTATCTAACGTATAATGGAGTGATCGATATCAAGTGCAGGCGTAGGTATCTCTGGATGTGATCATCGAAGTGTCTTTCCCTCATAACTCACCAGTAACAAGAATTCGAAGTCCACATACCTCCAAGAAATTTAAAGATTTTGTGAATTTCTTCATGCCATAGCCCTAGCCATCGTAGATGTTAGTGATCCTCCCTTCCCTTTTGCCCTCAATCAATCCCAGGTACCTCCCTCCCATATGGGGTTATTCGTATGGGACGGCTGACCGGCTGTTTATGGACTATACACACTACATTTAGGAAGAGAGTATCGGCCTGTAATGCTGCAATACCTCAAAATACTGCTAGGGTGCCCAAATCGTCATGTTTCTTCGGGACTTCGATAACTACCCAGCATGCCAAAATCCATTCAAATCCACCAAACGGATCTTGAGTTATAGGTGTGAACGAGAACACAGCCAAAAATAGTAGCTCCGTCGGAGACATACCTCCTTCCCGGGGGTAAAAATCGGCACATTGTCCAAGCGAGCTGATGTTTCATGGGAATTCCCACACAAGATGGTTAATTAATAATAGGACGGCGCCCAACTCCGTTTCAATAGCCCTTTGGGCCACACATATTTCTGCAATCACTACAGCAGGGGGCTAGTCCACTGGTATTGGTGGGTAGGCGTTGGTATCTAGGAGTGGTATCTTTGAGTATCGACCCCCTAGTGACCTTCTATGGTATTGCAGCAGAACTTCTGGTCTTTGTATTTCTTGTGTTGTTTCAGACGGCCACACGACAGAAGAACTGGTCCTGGAGTGGGCCAAACCGGAAATGGAGATCGACCTGAGCATCCGTTTACCGGAATTTGAGCTGAAACAGTGGGGAACACGGCGGTGTGACAATCAAGTTCTGACAGGTCAGGGTCATGCTTTAAAGTTCGAAGGTCATTGCTTTCTTCATCATTCCAAGTACGCAAGGTTAAAGGTGAAGGTCATTGAGACATTAAAAAAACATCCGACATTGTTATGCAAATCAACCAATGGCGTGTGGACATGTATAATGCATGGTCTTCGTCTTTGACCTTGTGCCTGCGTACATGTACTTAGAATCGTGAACCTCCTTATAAAGGAAGTTCAAACAGAAACAAGTTTGGAGATACGTACACAAAATGCACCGTCGCGACTTACATCCCCGTAAAATAACCACAACAATATGTGACAACTAATAGCACCATATACCTCGTTATCATTTTCAACAGGAAACTATTCTTGCACTGAAGCATACTTCAAGCTGGTGCGACGATTTGGATATTACCTTATCCAAGCCTACATCCCGAGGTATGTACAGTTCTTCAATGAAGGTTAGACATCCAGGTAATAAGATGCAATTAATCCAGCCTACATATGTAGTGCTGCCAGTTCTGTTGATGAATAAATCGTTTTTGATTGATTGATTGATTGATACGCAAGGTAACAGCAACTGGATAAACTTTGAAAAAGGTCATACGTTTCAGACAGCATCCACTGTCTTTCGTCAAGGAGGCCTACGCGTTGAACGTTCCGGCACTTGGTCCCCTTCCCTACCACCCCCGCGAGACAACATTTTCTCCTGTACTCAAACAACAGGGGATAATTGATTTATAAGCATACAACCTTGTCTTGACTTTGTCTCCTATTGAACGGTCTCTTTCCTTGGTTAACATATCAATTCAGAGTCAAGGTTTAGCTCCAGTTTCTCGTATAGTCACTGACGAAAGGCAGCGGATGCGGTCTGAAACGTCTGACCGTTTCCAAATTTTATCCAGCTGCTCGAGGAACAGTTACGTTGCGTAGCTTTATTGATCGCGCCAAGGGTGTCTAGTAGTACGCCATGTCGTATCTGAAATCATTGAGCATTTCCTGGAGGTGTGCAAGGTGTCAGATCACACGTCGGTATATAATAGTTTTGATGTAACGATTTGTCAGCCCTTGTGGGTTAAATCGATTTATGGATTCAGGTCGGCATCCTTTTAGTAGATTATCAAAGTAACGCCGTTACTGGATCAGCAGAACATCAAACTAGCGCTATATTTTTGAAAGCAACGTTTCTAATTTTTCTATTGGATAACACCTTATCTAATCAAAAAGATTGCTTGCTTGTTACTTTTTTTTAAGGCGGAGGAAAAAATTGCTGTGTTTCAGGTTACGGTCCTGAAAAATAGGGTCGGTAGATTGGTTGGGATTCTCTCTTTTTGTTGTTGCTTATCTTTTAGAAATAGATTTTGGATGAAGTGATTCAACGTCAACGAATACATTTGATTTAGCGATGTAAAACAGATCTGCGCTGTACAAGCACAAGTATATAAATCAACTTATCAAAAGCTTTTCTAGGGTCGGTCGAGTAACCGGAAACACAACATTTTTCCTGGCCTGACTAGACACTGAGTGAGCCACCCTGTCCAAAAGAAACAGATAAATACATAACTAGAAATGATAATCGTTTCAAATGTGTCTTAGTTGTGTTTTGGTTCTTCAGCATTCTCCTGGTCATCATCTCGTGGCTGACGTTTTGGATCAACCCTGACGTCGTGCCGGCCCGAATCTCCCTCGGGATCACCACGGTGCTGACGTCCACAACTCTTACCGCCTTCTCTCACGGCAGCACGCCCAGGTCTGCATCCTCTCTCTCTCTCATTGGTTGAACTGCTAACTGCTATAATCTCAATGGTTGAACTGCTGACTGCCATCATCTTATTGGTTGAACTGCTGATTGCCATCATCTCATTGGCTGAACTGCTTATTGCCATCATCTCATTGGTTGAACTGCTAACCACTATTATCTCATTGGTTGAACTGCTGATTGCCATTATCTCATTGGTTGAACTGCTAACTGCTATTATCTCATTGGTTGAACTGCTAACTGCCATTATCTCATCGGCTGAACTGCTAACTACTATAATCTCATTGGTTGAACTGCTAGTTGCCATCATCTCATTGGTTGAACTGGGAATTGTCATCATCTCATTGGCATTGGTTGAACTGCTGATTGCCATCATCTCATTGGTTGAACTGCTAACTGCTATTATCTCATTGGTTGAACTGCTAATTGCTATTATCTCCTTGGTTGAACTGGTAACTGTCATCATCTCATTGGCATTGGTTAAAGTGCTGATTGCAATCATCTCATTGGTTGAACTGTTAACTGCTATTATCTCATTGGTTGAACTGCTAATTGCTATTATCTCATTGGTTGAACTGGTAACTGTCATCATCTCATTGGTTAAACTGCTAACTGCCATTATCTCATCGGTTGAGCTGCTAATTACCATTACTTCGTTGGTTGAACTCCTAATTATGATGGACAGTCAGGATCGATCTATTGCTAACCCCCTGAACTAGAGCACTTCATAGAGCTAAATACAGATCAGTCTACTTTTTCATGGGGGTGTAGAAAAGCCCAGGATAGAGACACATTCGAGAAGTATGAAGTTTCTACTACCACCCCAAAATGGCCACGATTTCACACAAATTTCTCCCAAAAACTTTTCAATGTGGAGTCTAGGCAACTGTAGTCCCCCGAAACATAGTGGCATAAGCTAACATCTTACGTTGAAAACCAATAGAGCAAACGCTACGTTCATAGACGTTTGTTCATATGTGTTGTTGCTATAAAGACAATCATGACTCTAAGCACGGATGCGCAGGGTCAAAGGTGAAGGCCCCTGAGACATGAACAAAACTCGTCCGACGGATTCTGGACCTGCATAAAGCATGGTGGAGACAAGAATAGTTTGCTTCACCTTTTACCTTACGCATGCGCACGTAGAATCGCGAACGCCCTTATTCAACCTTGAATAATTCACATTCGGCCAACGCAATACCCATTTTCTGTGCTCTCTTCAGAAACTCCTACATACGGGCTATAGACATCTGGATGCTGGCGTGCTCGGTGTTCGTCTTCGCCGCCCTGGTGGAATTCTCGGTGTCTCATTACATCTTCAGGCGGCAGACCAAGTTCTCCAAAATCGTCCGCAGTGTCTTCTGCAGAAATAAGTTCCCCAGCACCCCGAACCCACCACCACAGGTGAGCTTTTTTTGGGGAAAAAATCTTAATCTTAATTGAAAAAAAGTGTGTTTATGTCGATCATAAATTCCCTTTCATCAATTCCACCTGATATAACAAAAACTTGACATTAGGATTAGGTAGGAAAGTTTCGGCATCCGGGCAACAGGTTGGACATGTGCTTTTTTTTGTCATGAGTGCCGCGGTCAGGCGCTGGCGGCACACGAGTGTCCTTTGCGGGAGGTGACTACTTACAGTTATCAATGCCATAAATGGTCAGATTTTGTAGACATTTTTTATTGCCTAAGGAAGAAGCTTGCAAACAAAGTTTGCTTACAATAGAAAACAAAGCATCTACAGGTTGATTAGTGTGTATGAAACCTAATGGTATCTGTTTGTCTGTCCTTCTATCATACAGCAAGTCCCGGCAGCGGGAACGACGCCGGAAGCCAGCTACATCAATCCCAGCAACCCCCAGCTGGTTAACGGGCAGCTCCAGCCTCGCGCCAGGATGACGCAAGAGGACGTCTCCAAACTGCACCAGAACTTCGCGCGCAGGATGGACATCATCTCCAGATTCCTCTTCCCGGGCCTCTTCTTCTTCTTCAACAGCGTCTACTGGCTGGTGTATAGTACGGCGTATGACGCCTGAGGATCCGTACGTCTTTAAGGATCCGTACGTCTTGAGGAGTGAAATATATTGAGGAGTCGTGCGTCTCTTGAAGGAGTTGTACGTCTTGAGGGGTAGTACGCCCTGAGATAGGGCTCGTTTACAACGTGAAACGGTAGCAAGTACGCCTACCGCATGCAGTGAAGCTGGCGAGGACCATGAATATACGATAGCCCATAAGTACAAATTTGATGCCGCTCGATTGTACTTGTAGGCTACCGTAGCAATGATGACTAATAGCGATACCAGACTACATATGCCTGCAGAATATACATCACGTGGCCTTTGACATTGTGTTGGGCGACTCATGGTATCCAGACATTAAGACCATGACGACTTTATTGTAACAAAGGACACGATGAAAGTGCAGCAGTGAGACATTTTTCTGTGGATAACAACTACTGTATTATTACTTACAAGAACAAGCGGCAAACTATATTGAGAAGCAACGCCTGTAATATAAGACGTCTACCTCTGCATACATCGATGCAGCATCAACTTGCAGCTACGAGTGGTCACGTTTACTGACAATGGACAGGACCAGAAACGCTTTTACATATCTTAGATTAATACTTACTGTCCAAGACACTTTCTTAGGGGCTGCTCACATTCGTCGTACGAACGTCGTGCATCTCAAACTGAGGGCATTCATGGAATAGCCGTACACGTGTTGTACAAAATTTACATTCTTACCGAAAATACTACTGTAATTCGCTTTATCTTCGCGGTAGCACAATTTCACGGTGTAAGGAAAATAGACATTTTCACTGAACCTTAACTTCACGGATTTATAGAACGGATGTATAAATGAATCATAAACAATAACAACAGTTTTTTTTCACGGTGATGATAAGTTCACGGTACAGAGGTGACCGTGGAAACAGTGAACATAAAGTTACAGTGAAAGAAACAAGAATAGCATCTTAGATCCTTACGTTTTTGACGGTTAGTTCGGCCAAACCTTGTTTTAAAAACGAACAACATCAAACAAAATCGTTCGACGTCCTACGTCGAATGTGACCGCATCTTTAGTGGGGAACTGGCGTTAGGAAAGACTACTACGGACCGATAGTTGTGCTTTATACGACGATTTTCGCATCTGTTAATGCTTGGATCACATTTCCAATCCGGGGCCCGGCCGGGAAGTCTTTGGGAACCAAAAGTATTATATAAAGACAATAAAAAGCGCAAAACGTAATAAAAATTATCTAAGAGCATAGCTTGTGCATTTTTATTGATATTTTGGTTATCGAAAATAGCCCGCCCGGGGCCCGGTTGGGAAATGTGACCCTAGCATAACCGGCGAATGAATTTCAGACTGAATATTCATCTTCCGGTGATGGCCATTGTCGGAATCGACATCTATTGCAATAGGATTTAATAAACATGCATATGATTCATTTTTCAAATGTACCGAGTCCGTGGCCTTCAGTTCAATGTCCCATGAGTATTATCTATCGTGTCTGCCCTTAATGTAATATGTCAGATCTTCCTTATTTATGTTTCTATAATTGTCGACTATTACCAAATTATATGCCACCTATTACAGGATGACTACCTTGAGTGGCCATATCAATGGAGGGGGGCACGTAATGGAAAGAGAGGAATGGGATCCCCCTACTAATACCGTATCCAAGGCACAGCGGACTACGGGCCTGGTCACATCTACGTGCGGTTGTCGTACAATCGCAAACTGAGGGCATTTTTTTTAACAATCGTGCATGTGTCGTAGAAAATTCAGCTGTCTTGTTACTGAAATTGCTGCTTAGAACCTTGTCGGCGACTGGTTCCGTCACAGCCTGTTTGAAAACCCTACGGCATCAAAATCGTACAACGACCTACGACGAATTATGATGTGACCTTGTCGTAAGAACCCACTGCCCCTTCGGCCTCCATAAGGCTTTTTCACCTTTATCTATTACCTTTCAAACCCCTGCAGGCCAGTAGCTTCCGTACCGAAAGAGCCCTCACCAAAATAGCCTTTAGATTTGGGGAAAGGCCTTAGTTCGGAAACACAATAACAACATCAGAACAATCGATTACAAGCCTGTCCTTGCAGAGCTTGAACTTGTAGAGAAGGATCTACACTTGTAAAAGTTGTTATCATCCTCTAAGGAACGATATTCAAGTTTATGACTTGTAAAAGACCTGTTTGTGTTTTTACGTACACACATGTTGCACACAGAAAGTAAAGAAATGGTCATCTATAATCACAAATAATCATCCACACTATCAATAATTCAAACGGATACTATGAAATATTAATGTTTTCGTGTAACATTCAATACCAATTTCTGGGTCACAATTAGAATAAGTGCATACATGCCCCATAATTTGAGCAAATCAAAACCAGTGTTAATGTACTGGAAAGGAGCCTCACTTTGACAGTGACACGCGAGATGAGCTCGGAGTATGGAAGCAATCCTAACTGGGCGAAACAAGGGTGGTAGTTCTTCCGTTTCACAAGTCAGATGATGTTGCAGTTTAAAAAGAGTTTCGAATAGGATTCAGTCAAAAGAGGACAAAGATACTATAGTACAGCTCTGTCGTTGTCGTTTGAAGAACTACCAGTCACCAATCAGGTAAGTGACGATACGTTTTTATTTCTTAATAGAAAATTGTCTCTCTCTTTTTCAAATAATTTTTTACGAGTATATTCCTCACTGAGCGTTTGAGCTGGTAATTGTAGAGTCCAAACGTTTGCGAACGCCTAAGAAATTTTGCACAAAGCTGCAACCAAGGCGACTTCACGTTTTATGCACGCGACTTCAAAAACACACAATACAAACTTCCTGACAAATCAACGGCTCCTTTCTTTTGGCTTACCAGCAAAAACAACCACTAAGTCCTCCTAACAGGGATGTAGCAGCATTGTCTCACCACTGTTGCATCTTTTAATGCCCACGTCCTATTACGCCACTTGTAAAAGCTCTTTTGCGTATACTTGGTGTAGTGTTTCATAAATCACTAAGTCCGCGGATATTAGTGTTCTTTGTTATCACTTTTCTTTAGAGGGTGGGGTGCATTGCTAATGATAAAAGGTCCATTTTGAAACACAAACCCCCAGGAAGTTTGTAAGGCCCGCAGAGGAAGGTTTTTGTACGAGCAAAGGCACAAGCGTCGACATCTGTCACTATTTATTCAATTAAACATAAGAAAGTAAATTCTATGGATGGCATCAGCACGCGCATTGAATTTTGTCTGGTTTAGAAAAAAAGCTTTACTCCACTTTGTAGATGGTCAACATGAAAAGAAAATGCCATGATTTGTAGAACATGTCGTGTGGTAGCCTTGAGTCGAAGTGACACTAGTGAGGTAGCCATGACTGTAGTTGCCAACTTGATACGCAATGCTAAGGCTCACCAGTGTCACTTTTTACACTTTTTGAATGCAGGAATAGAATACTCGTTGGCCGTGGCTTCGATTCTTGTTACAAAGTTAATTGTCTCTATTGTTGTAAGTCTTTTTATTCATCCTATTTTCTCGTATTGTTTCATTAGACCTGAAGTATGCAGAGGATGACACCCAGAAAATTTACTTGCTGTGGCCTAACAGGAAATAAGGCAAATTTACCTGTACATGGATTAGGGCTTACTGTTATGATTGGGTTTGGTAGCGGAAGTTGTTGTGTACATTTCTTTGATAGTGCTACCAATGGTTTTGTTCGAGACTGTTTTTACATGCAATTGTGACTTTCCTTCGCTCTTTCGGTACGATGTGCGTCATTCCTACCATAGGTAGAGGCCAGAGAAGACTTGCGTGCCGACTGCTCAAGAACATGTTGGTTGTCTTGTGTGTTAGTCTCCTGTTAAAGACAGCTCTGGCAGATTTACAAGGTAACTTACGTGACTTTGAAGCCTAATTATCTTTATGTAGGAAGCTATTATGGGTTATGGCGGTACTTGGCGCCAGCATATTAGTTCGTAAAAACACGAGTATACAACATGTACATAAAATCTTCAGCAGAGAAAAGCTACGAAAGATCACCAATATTACTACAGCGTTTTACTACCATAAGCAAAAATGGTCACAGTGGTAGAATAGATACAATTGCAAAATGAATTTTCATAAAAGAATAATAGAAGAAGATAGAAATCGTGTACTGAACTGGAGTCTATGGTCACGGTAGCTCTATCGGCGAACTTTTTCAATAAGATGTGTGTGTGTGTGTGTGTGTGATTGTAACAAAACCCCTAGGCACGAAGCAATGTGGACATACTATTTCTTATGGGTGTCTTTTGACGTTACAGATCATAATGCCACATCAGTGGTGGAACACAGGTAAATACGAATCTTCCTAATTATGTGGTGTGGGAAATAAGATCAAAGGTATTGTATGAAGCATACGCCAGTTATAATGATACTATCTTTCAAGTATTTGCTTCTGATTATTTTTCCTAGTCATTCGTTGTCACATTTCTAGTACTCACACATCATTGTATAGTTTAAGAACAAAGATGGTAAAGGGCCTAGTCATCTTGTGTAGGTTTCTCCAAAACAATGTGCGAGGAACATAAGACTGCATAGAGATGAGATGAACCGGCTTATTACGTACATAAGACAACACCTTTCAATTTGAAAGTACATTATGTAGCCCTAAGGCTAAGTTGCAGTGTACCACAACACATGCTAAAATTACCCGGGAAATGTAATGGAAAAACTGCTAGATATTATACCAACATTTACATACATAGTAAGGAAAGACATTAAATGTAGCGGTTATCTGTCCCAAACATTATCCGTCTTAAAAGCAATGCTACGCACAAATGACGTTAAGGTCATTTTCACGTCACATTGAAATGATGTTTGTCTTGGACACCCAGAACAAGGCTGACACAGAACAAGACGGGAACCCTTGCTTTATACGACCTTCTCACGAAATATGACAAGAGATTCCGACCCAACTTCAGAGGTAAAAACAACTCGTTGATCTTATCTAATATGTCTAATCTTAAAATCTGTAAAGGTGGGCTATCCATTAGGCTTAAGAAAATTAATGCTGTGTAGCTTATTCACTTCGTTTGTGCGTGAGTGTAGTAGACATGCTCTTACCGTGTCGCCCCAGGTCGCACTTTTGCTTGGAATCAATAAGATACGGCCTAATTAGGACCAAAGGCACGGCATTTTCCAATACAATTGGACGCCGGTTGTAAGTAAAAGGCGTTAAGAGCTGTTCCATATGTAGACACCAGTAGAATGGTCATAGCTCTTGAGAAGTTACTAACGTTACTACCACTACTGTCAGTCAGTCTGTACGGACTAGTACACATACTGCGCAGACAAAAATTACAAAACAAAAAGTGCATAAAAAAACTTGAGAAGTCAGTAGGTATCAAACAGTCGATGCATAACGTAACAAAGTTCCACACTGTATATTTTTTAGGGTCCAACGTCAGGGTCAAAGTTCAGATGTACGTGAATGGTCTGAGTTCCATATCCGACTCGGAGATGGTAAGTCATAGTCTATTTTTAGGGTATGCCTCTTTGTGTTGTCTGTGGTTACATTTATACACTGTCAATACACTACAAACACCTGGTGGATAGCCGTTTTGAAGTTATATGGAGCGGTCAGTCATTTGATGTTGGGTGGCAAGGTGTTCCATAGATTGATGGCCCGGTAGAGAAAGGTTCACTTTTTGCTGTCTGTTTTTGGTTTAGGTAGTTTGAAACTTTAAGAATTGAATGATCTGGTGAGTACGTGTGGGTTGAATGGACAGGAACAATGGAACTGTAAATGTTTTAGGGTTCGTGACTGACCAGTATTCTAAAAAAACGTATCTTAAGTACTAATGGCGAACATGCGTGTTACAAATAAATCTCTTAGTGTGCATGTTCAAAGACAAGGCAATTAAAGTAAGATCTAATAAAAAGGCAGTCACATTCCCATGATCGATTACGCTACAAGACATCTAGATGTCCCGTCAGCACCAAGGACATATAGCGTTATCGACTTTTCTCTACTTCCGTCTAAGCCCCAGGCAAAATAATTGAGACGACTTCCAAGGTCGGATTTTATTGATCTACCTAGACTTATGTGACAGCACTATTGATCATGGAAATGTGACGGCCTTTTTATTAGACCTTTCTTTAATTACCTTCCCTTTGAACATACATGAACATCCTAAGAGCTTTATCCACACGCGTGCTCGACTAAGAGCTTTTCTTTGAACCACCGACGACTGACCTTATTCTATCCGATTTGTATCAAACCTATCTTTTGATGAAATACCGATGAGGCCATGGGAAATTGATACTGTGTTTCAGATTACGGTCGGCAGTAAGGGATTCTCTCTTAATTTTTCTTTTCTTTAAGATTTCGGCCGGAGTCATCCGATAAATAAAGTTTAACATTGCAAAACTGCATTAGGACAGTGGCATTTTCACCATCATGTTGTAGTTATGCAGATCGATAAATATTGTGCACGCACAAGTATATTGAGAAACTGAACATGAAATTATTCACAGACCACTAACACCGTTTGTAACGTTTCAAACCAGGATTATAAACTCATCTTCTTCCTACGACAAAGATGGAACGACCCGCGCCTGCGCTATGGCGATTACGAACCGCAAGTGACGCAACCGTTCGTCACCCTAGACGAGTCGGCCCTGGCGGATATCTGGGTTCCGGATGTCTTCTTCGAGAACGGAAAGGGCGCCGCCTATCCGGAGGGGAAAGAGCACACCACGCTCATCCGGATATATCCACAGGGGGATATCTTATTCACACGGAAGTAATGGATGGCAAAAACAGATCATTGCAAATGCACAATGTTGTTCTTTATAATTCTATTCTGGGATATCAACCCTTGCCTTGCGACTAAAGAAAGGCCCTTCAACTTTAACCCCACCTTACACTCTAGTTCATCTGAATGGCAAACGTATCTTCTTTTTTCGTAAAAATGAATGCGGTGATTTCTATGGGTTAAGAGACAATGATCTAGATGTCCTGAGGGCTAAATGCATTAAATTGTATCACAACTTACGACGAGAGGGTATTCACTATGATCCGTGCTACAGCTAGACCTAGAATAGGAAGAAGGTGGACAGAGAAAAGTCCAAAATACCCTTCTTGGTTACTCTTATTGCGTTTTCTTTCCACAGGCTGTCATTTCTACTGTCCTGTCCGATGAACTTCCAAACATTCCCTTTTGATACCCAACATTGTGGAGTCCAGATGGAAAGTTGTAAGTATGATTTCACTTGGATGATATTTCAACCTTGACAGACAACAAATACAATAAAATCCAACATTTGAATAATTTAAGTCTTCCGTGTGAAAAATCTTGAAAAAGATGACTATACTTTTTCTAAAGGCCCAACACAACATGACACGACACGACACAACACAACACAACACAACACGAGGTAAAGTCACTGGATCTGCCACCTATCCTAAGGAAGTCTTTATGAACAAGAGTTCCACGACCTCATATCTCCATGAACAATTCTATCCATGCAAATGACTTACACATTTGCATAATCTATGCTTGGTCATAAACACCTTTATCTAACTTACACATGTTGCAATATTGACAGTCCTATAATTTTCCAATTAGATGAATTATGGTGTTTTTGCATTGATTATGCAAATTATGAATTTATTTGCATAATTGGTATCTGTTGATGCTCCACTTTCCATAAACTACATATGTTACATGTATTTGAGTCTGATAATGAAAAACACTGCAAATATAGATTTTCCTCATTAGCTATGCAAATTAAGTCACAATTAGCATAACTTGCACTACATTATGTATATCTCTGTCTAAGCTACCTGCATAATAAATATCATATTGACAGTCCTATAAGTTTCCAATTAGATGAATTATGGTGTTTTGCATTAATTATGCAAATTAGGAATTTATTTGCATAATTGTTGTCTCTTGATGTTCCACTTTTCATAAACTACATACGTTGCATGTATTTGAGTCTGATAATGGAAAACACTGCAAATATAGATGTTCCTCATTAGCTATGCAAATTAAGTCCCAATAAGCATAATTTGCACTTCATTGTTTATATCTTTATCTAAGCTACCTGCATACTAAATATCATGGAAATCCGTTGTTCCTTTGTTCAGTTATTCTCCTTAGAAGATTTTCACAAAAACGCTCCTGCAGTTCCAGAGGAAGCTGCTAGAAAGCCCAAACCCACACCATTTCTTTATTACATCACAAGCTATCTGCCACCCAAAAATCAAGACCACAGCACGTCCAGGTCAAAAGATACAAAAATTGAAGTTCTGCTGCAGTACCAAGGTCACATACCAGGGGGCCCAAAATTGACCTTGAACTTCGGCTTCACAACACCTGCCCACATACCAAATATCATCGTAATCCATCAAGAGGTTCTTGAGTTATGCTGACTACAGTAGTGCGGAAACACAAACAGACAAACAAACAGACAAACACACACACAGACACACGCAAAACTATATCTCCATTTTTCATGGAGATAATTATGACCCACTCACGATTGCAACCATTTCTGATCCATCCCTGATAAAGAACGATTGCATGAAATTGATAATGTAATGACAGGAGAGTACTGATTGGTGTAAGATGGCACCAACCGGAAGGTCGGAATTTGATATTTATGTTTTCTAATTTCCGGTTAGACGGATACACTACAGAAGATCTTTCTCTGGAATGGACAGAGCCGAAAGCTCTGGAAATCAACAGCAATATCAGGTTACCAGAGTACGATCTGGGGGGTTGGAATTCTTTTCAATGTGACGTCAAATACCTCACAGGTAAGGCTTTTGATCTGGTTTGATGTGTTTTTAATCATGTAGCGAGGTATAGCACTGTCCAATCTACATTTTCTTGTCACTTTATTGACTCCGTGTACGACGTCTATGTTTTCGGTGTTTGTGTGGAAGTGTGCTTCCGTAGTTATCTTAATGCACTGCCAATAGATTGACATAAAGTGAGTGGGAATATGACAGCAAAGGTCAAACCTACCAGAGTGGGAGAAGTCCAGTTCAGAGTTGGTAGAACTAGTCGTCAATCAGACGTGACAGATATGGTGGAGGCTACCACCTGACGGGAAGGTATCGTTTTTGGTCTGTCCATTTTTCAAATTTGTTCAATCATCCAAATGTTATCCCGAAGTTGGCCATGATGCACCAGACCCGATACTACTTCTGAACGTTGTAACAAACTGACGTAAGGTTTTACTGAAGACAAATGAAAACAGTTTCTATAAATTAAGCGGTGAATAAAACACACAAGGATAGATAAATATAGGTAGCGGTATATTCAGTATGAGCGAGAACTGCCACATGACCGCTAGATATGCCGTCAGCGCCAAGGACATGAACATGTATCAACTTTCATGTTGCACTTCCTGTGCAAAATAACCGAGATACTTTTCAAGGTTGGATTTCATTGATATACTCGGACTAATGGGACGGTATTTCCATGTTGTACTTCCTGTGTAAAATAATCGAGATACCTTTCAAGATCGGATTGTATTGATTTACACACAAAGCGTAAAAATATTTGTTTTCTTATCGACGAAATTCGTTGAGCGCACTGTTAAAACTCCCGGTCGCAGCGAGGTCGCCAACGTGCCACGGGTCCAGTGGGATTTAGGAACTTTACATTATATTTTTTCAGGTACCTTTTCTTGCATCAAGGCCACCTTCAGCCTAACGCGTCGTTACGAGCACTACATTCTACAGGCATTCATTCCATGGTAGGATTTTCTCATCAAGAATATCTGCTCATGTAATGTAAAGGAATTTTCTTTCTAAAAGATGTTTTTCACAATTTGTATTTCCATCCGTCATATTTAATTTGAAAAGCACTAGATAAAGAAAAAGATAACATCATTTCACTTGGTGAGTGTGTATACGTATGTGTGTGTGTGTGCGTGCGTATGTGCATCATGTATGCGTGAGCGTGCGTTTGTACGTATGTATAAACGTATGTATGTATGTGTGTGTGTTTGCGAGTATTCTCGTGTGTATGTGCATGTGCATGTATAATCGTGCGTCTGTGTGCGTCTGTGTGCGTCTGTGTGCGTCTGTGTTTGCCTGAGTGTGTTGGAGACACTAATGACGACATCGATTATATTGAAATATATCTATTTTAGTATTTTCCTGGTGATCCTGTCGTGGATGTCGTTTTGGATCAGCCCTGACAGCGTGCCTGCCCGGGTCGCCCTCGGCATCACCACCATGTTAGCCTCCATCACCCTCTCCAGCTACTCCAACGGCGCCACCCCGAGGTACGGCCATGAACTGCAGGGTCCAACGGTATTTTGGTAGTCGCCAGGGCTTCGTGCATGATGTGTAAAATCAACATATTGCATAGCAAATTTGGCATACATTCTTATACTGGTCAGAGGATTGGGTAACTCCCTTTTTTTTTTTTAAATATCAGTAGAATTGGTATCAATAATTACTTTTGATTGATAGAAAATATATTCAGTAGAGACAGTTGAATCATAGAGAGGTCTTGATCAATTCTAATCTTGTTTGATTTATCGCATACCTCGTGCGCATACGTCAGAATCAAATACCCTACTAGAACCTTTTCTGCAGTACCACTCCTGACCGCAGCGAGAAAATTATACAGAACGAACTACCGTCTAACTGCAAAAAATTATCTTTTCGGGAATTGAGAAATAGCACACAAGGCTCATATTACAAAAAGGGGTTAAAACCTCGATAAGAATCGATCGTATGACGAATGTGTCCATGTAATCATTTGTATCTCAGGGAATAGCTTGACAAAAGAGAAGGACACTGAGTACTGATACGTACATATGATTTGCCCCCCAGACTTTCGTACACACGAGCCATCGACATCTACATGCTGACCTGCGCGGTGTTCGTGTTCTCGACCGTGGTGGAGTTTGCCGGGGTTCACTACGTCTTCAGACGGCGATCCAGGTTCGCGGGCCCGCTGGGTCGTCTCCTTCGCTACGATAACAAGGCGAACCTAGCCGTCCCACAACTTGTCAAGGTAGCGAGAGAGCCTAATAGTATGGCATTGTGTGCAGTTTGTATGAATTCTACGAATTGTATTTTGTTGGTTGTCAAGGCATGCGTAGCGTTTGCTTTGATACCGTACTAGTTATGATTTGTTGCTTCCGTAGTATATGGACTAGCGACTGCTTTATAGGACCACATGGAAACTGTGGACACTTTTTAGGTGGCCCTTAAGATTATGTTTCCCATTGAACTAAAGCATTAAGGATCCTATCCAAGCAGTAAGCATTGCCCCGAGGAAAATGACAGACCGTCACCAAAACGTCGGTTATTGTATATGTAACTCTTTTCTAGTTGTATCAATTAACAACTTGGTTTGATTCGTTCAAAATGTTGCAAATTTGTTTGTTTTCAGATAACCATAAGAGAACCAAACCACAACACCGTTCCGTGGTGGGGCGCGACTCCTGAGCAACAGGACAACATGGCCGCCGGTGACGTCACCAACATCCACGTCAACCTGGCGTGCAAAATGGACGTCGTGTCCAGATTCCTCTTCCCGACTCTCTTCTTGGTCTTCAACATCGCGTTCTGGTGTAAATATGTCATGTAGAAAACGTAGTGCCTTTACAGCTGTGTAACACAAGAGCTACGGACACGGAGATGGCATCGATATCGCCCAATACACCGAAAGCTGTGAGAAGGATTTTAACTTGATGTCGTTGTGGTAGTGCGGCTCAAAGAATCATGACCGAACTCCTGATGATAACCGATGCATCTTCTTGGTCTTTAACATCGCGTTCTGGTGTAAATACGTCATCTAGAAAACTTGTTAATCAGTGGACTTGCTGTAGTGCTTGCACAACTGTGTGGCGCAAGGGCTATGGAAACGGAGATGGGCACCGCCCTATACACAGAAAGATGTGGGAAGGATTCTAACTTGATCCCGTTGTGGTAGTTAATCAAAGTGGCTCAAGGAATCAGATCTATGTCCGAACTACTGATTATAATCGATGCATGCCAACTTACCCAGGGAAAGTCGTGATAATGTTAATTGAGATAAAAAAAGTATTAGCCAAGTATTAATTCTGGGTTGGCCAAGTCCCTTAGCCTTCCTAGTAACAGAGGTTAGCCCCAGAGTGAGTCAGGTCACCACCCAGTGTAGCAACATGTACATAGCAGCACTTGTTACCCACTTATTTATATATTTATTGTTGCACCAGTTATGTTTATCTTTTTCGGATTTTTCTTTTTCACCATCACCACCACCACCTGCTGCAGCTGGGCGTGACCCTGACATTTCCTCGGCGGGATGTCCCTCGCGGGGCTTTGCCGAGTACTGTGTAGATGTAGATGTAGCTTTCAAACAAAACACCGTTATCTTGCTACACTTTCGGTATGTATCTACCTCACCCGCAATAATAAATAAACAAAGATTGTGTACTACGTATCTTTTTGTATGGTGATGGCAACGAGTGTAACTTTGACTTTCCTTTCTTTGCACAAACAAGTTTACTTCTAAGTCATTACAGTCCTGAATAAACAAGATATAGCGCTAAAAATGACTATGACATAAGTAGATTTGACGTCATTCTTTCAGACCATATTCATTTCTGATACAACTTTCAGCAGCACACGATTTTCATGGCGTTGAGATAGTACGAAGGGGACGATCGCTCTGTCGTCTTTATTCGGCGCCGAATTTGGCCATCTTGTTGTTGATGGGATGACTCATGAAGCGGTCAGACTTCATGTAGGCTGCTATCTTTGGCAGCGCCTGGAAAGAAATACAAGTTGGTACAAGCTGCAAACGACTCGGTACAAACCACGTAGATTAACAGCTACAGTTGTTATGGATTCCGGTAGGGTTCAAATCTCGTCACATGTGTTTAACTTACGGAACATTGCTGACAAGGTGACGTCACTTACCTCGAACCGCGCCAGGAAATCCTGTTGATGACAGAAACAAAGATATACGTTATGTCTAGTCCAGATAGATATTTCAATCTACATGTACGATTAGAATACGATATACAATACAAAAGATATACAGTACATACGTCTTTTGCCTGTAGACTCCATTATATGTGTCTTGTAACCATACATTTTATTCTGTTCAGTCACATGAGCTAGCCATCCGACTTGGAGATTAGCCTAGGTTGTCTGCATTGATACTTTATTTACAGGTGGCACTTATTGGTTATCACGTTACCTTGAGGTTCTGGAAGTCGTCCAATAGCGTCGGCTCTAAGATACGATGTTGGTCTAGAAGCTCGTACGTGAGGAAGTCAACATACGTGATCTGTAGGAAACAGCCATTGGTGTAACCAGTCATAATCGATAAAGTACAAATGTGGACAAATCTGGGGTACATCAAGGCTGTTGACACAAGAATTTAAAATCATTTACATGATGGATTTTATCATTTGCAAGCAGTATCTGAGGAACTTTATATTCGTGAGCATGTTATAGATTCGATCTCACCAACTATATATCAGAGAAAAATGCTAGATAGGGCATTTTTTGGGTGTAAATCTTAGATAAATTTTGTTGTTGCTGTGTTTGAGTGTGTGTGTGTGTGTGTGTGTGTGTGTGTGTGTGTGTGTGTGTGTGTGTGTGTGTGTGTGTAAACTTAAAGGTTTGAAACGTTGTACGAATGTTTTACCTTGTCACCTGCGATCCACTTGTTAGAACCCAGGAACTGCGAAATCTGCTTGATGGAATTGTAGACGTCTTTGACGTATCCTGGCCTCAGCTCCTCCTGGAATGAAATATAAATCATCTCTGTCCAATCTAAAACACTGTACAGGCAAACACAAAATGACATAGACATTTTACTAATTTTAGAACTCCGGATGCAGCTTTGTTAGCTTTAGTATGCTTCGCTATATGTGAAAGTGAAAAGTAAAAGTGATCTCGAACCAGTTTAGCTGGTCATGAAGAGCTATTCTTCGACTGATCGTGACAAAGAAGACAGACGCTATATGTACAGTATATACAGGTTCATTGTAGCCTTTTCAGACACCTACGATCAACAGTGGACCACGGCTTAACGCCCTGCCCTATGGACTGCGATCCTTTCCAGTAGCGTGGGCGAAACAGCCGGGATGTTCGAACTCCTAACCTCATGTGAAGACTGTCATCCAGGCTAGTCTATGTCCGTGCTGAAACTTTCTACATGGGCCCTACGCATTATAATGTACGTTCTGCAAATGTAGGACAGGATTTCACACGTAAATGAATAGATTGTACTCACAAATTTAGGGTTGTAGGCGAGCCTGCTCATGCCGGTACGGAAGTCCATGCACTGGTAATCCATGAGGTCCACCCGGACCCGCTCCTCTTCTGTCTCACCGCCTACAGAAACAATACGGTTTATTTAATTTATTCCCATTTATTTTGCAGCATTAGGCGACAAGCAATATTGCTTATGTGGAGCCTTCTACTCAATAACATAAATATAACAATAAATAATAAAGACACAATACATGAACACATAATACACAAATACAAAGTGGATAAAACAAAAATGAGTAAATAATACAATTTGGCGATCTATTCACAATGAAAGTGTGAGCTATATCGAAGATGTTACAGTTTGGTAGATGAGGAAGTGACATGGACACTCGGAACAATACGGGTATATATTAAGAAGAAAATTTCCCATCATTGCGAAGCTGCGTATTTCGCTCCTATTTTTTCTAAATCGCACTTACGCTATAAATCGCCCGCTCTGTGACTGTAAACACTCTTAAAGGCCATCTAGGCCTGTTGTAGAGTGTTACTAGTCTGCTACGTTGTACACTGCGCGATGTACTGAAAAAAAGAATGACATGCAGTTGACTTATAACTTACAGAGGTTGTTCTTGCGGGCGATGTACCTCAGGATGGCATTGCTCTGAGTGAGTTTTACGTCACCGTCGATATAGCATGGAAGCTGTAAAGGCAGAAAATGTTATCTGTATCTGCTTCTATATAGCCGGTATGAGCGCGCCTTTCTTTGTGCAAAGGCAAGTCCCGCAAGGGGTTGCCAACAATGAATTCCCTTGGAAATGCGTGCGTGCAATTTTAGAATATTTGGCAATTCGATCGCAGTACTATACTAACGGCTTCGTCACCGAGGCGTCGCCAAAAATACCACATATAAGCTATCAAATCCACAGTCAAAGCAAGGTATATTTAACCTCCTTGGTCAAAGACAGACGCAACTTTTGTTTCAACTTCAGGTAAGAACACCGCTGAATCAATTTCTTGTAATACCCTGGTTTAACCTAATATTTACTTACGTTTGGAAAGTCCAGGCCGAACGAATGTTTGACGTCCAACCATTCACTCCTGTCATAGTCAGGGGCTGAAAGTCAAACAGTCAAGAATCACATAGTCATAGTAAACTGTGGTTCAAACGGAAACTTGCATTAAACCCAAGTTGCTAGTGGGTGCGATATCTTGCATTTGTAATATCTTAAAAGATCCCGAAACATGGATATGGATCTAAGTCTTTCAATGTATAAATAGTGTCTTTTTGTTTATTCGCCAAGCTCCACATAAAAAAAGTATAATTTCTAAGTGATGAAAATCCCGCCCCACCTGGTCCGCACTCATATCGCTTCTCCTCGTACTCAGTCCCAGTGTACTCCAACAGGAGGCGAATGGGCTGGGCCAGCTAGAACAGGAAAAACTACGGTATGATACACGTACGACAATAGAAAATATATGCTGCATTTTCATTCATTTGAAAAACCTTGTAGCTAAATGGAATAGAAGGAATTTAATATATGATACCTCCGTGAAAAAGTTATATGACAGCGAAAGATTGTGTACCACAGGCTAGCCTCCTTTGCAGACCTCCCGGGGGGCGCCGACGTTTATTTTTTGAGGAGCGCTGATTCGCGATTTTCAACTTATCGGGACCAGGGTCTTTTGCTGGGGAACTACATGACCTGCAGCACGCGGGTAACATAGAGACAGGGACGTAAAAAACGTATACCAAACTTTCAGACAGAGCTGGCATCACGTACTGCCGTCCCAATTACTAATCTTCAAGCAGATGCTGGAGTGGAAAATCATAACGTTCCCATTTTCTGGCGCTAAGCAATCATGATCGACCATTCCTGGGCTTGAAACTGGGCCACCCTTTGTAGTTCAAATGAAGGAGTTTTTTTCGTATGGACGCTCGAATTTGGCCACGTCTGCGCATTAAACCAAGCTGAGGAGGTTCAAAATCCTTGGTTGAGGTGTTGTGAGGTTGTCGGTATACAAAATGTATATAACGCTTATCAGCATTGTTCGGCCATAGTATCAATGTGCAAACATCGCTCATATCAAAGCTGAGCAACCCTGGATCACAGGCTACGTGACGTGGCAGAGTGGCGTACGTGGCTCACGTCCGAACACAAAGGGACAAAGTCAAAGAGCGATATGTTCAGTCATTTTAAGATACAATTCACTTAGTAACCGTTCGTAACGTTACTCACCCCACGAATCTTCCAGTATGCGAGCTGTGCCGGCATGCTGACAAAGGGATTGGGCTTCGGTTCAACACAGGAGTACGAAGAAGTCCGAGAGCAAGGTGTGGAGCGCCCTGCACCGAGAGTGGGCTGATAGGTAAAGTCAAAGTGCGCCGCGGGTTCACGCAGCGGACACACTATGGGATGTTCCAAAAATAGCGTACGTAGGGGTAAAGGTCTATTTCACGCCAAGAATGACGAAGTGAGGAGGTCAGGATCAAATTGCCGGTAGATGAATCTGACTTCAGAAAAGACACAACTTATGAGATAGTGTAAAGATTTGTCTGACTGTTCCTTCGGTCCTCAACTTTTGAATGAATCCGGAATAAGCCATTGTTAATTGTTGGCCAAGGGAGTTAATTATCAACCTCCTTCGCTCCGCACGTCCAAGTCCAGTCTCAGCTGTTGGAAGTATGAGTCTGCAAGGCCAAGGGAGGATCCTGGCAACGCTTGGCGGTCAATTTAGGAGGACCAGAAACGTTTAAACGTGAATTGACTTGTTATTGCCAAAGGTTCTGGTAACGATTCCATTGGGATACGCGTACGTGTTACATTCAACGGTATTCATGGGGTGTCTGGCGAAACCAAACTTAATTAACAAAAAAATTTTGGAAGCTAGATTTCGGTAGATCATATCTCAGCTGCTACTTGATCAATTTTATTGTATCATGTTATGTATTAGTAGAAAGCTAATACGTCTTTACAATGTCCTTTGCCATGATCGTGCATTAACGAGCCATGCGCTAGGGCTGTGTATGTGAGCTAGCCCCGAGAAAAAAGGGCCGAAAATTATTTTTCTTCATGGGCAGCGTGGTCGTTTGCAATTTGGTCGTCTCCTCCAAAGTTTCTTGGTAACAGTGGCCCTGGGCTAAAGTGGTTTACGTATGGTATACTGATTAGTCGATTATGACCAAGCATATCAAGCTACTGTGTCACAGAACAGGGCAAGTCGTGCTCTATCTAACGATGTTTTTCTTCTACCATACAAGAGGCACATTCTCCATTCAAGATAAAAGGATTAGCTTCCATATAAACCACCATTTTCTTACTAAACATCCATTGGTATCTACCTAAGAGTGACACAACAAACAAAGATCGTGTAATTTTTTGTTGTCATGGGAACGAGTGTAATTGCAACTTTTCTTCCTTTACGACAAACAAGTTTACTCTTCTGAAATAACAACTTACAGTCCTAATGACGATGATCACAAGTAAACAGATTCAACGTCGTATTTTCAACCCAGCTTTATTTCTGATACAACACTCAGTACATGGTCATTGGGATGATGAGTAGTTTCCACGCCCAGTTGGCACGACAGTTCATTCGGCGCCGAATTTGGCCATCTTGTTGTTGATGGGGCGACTCATGAAGCGGTCAGACTTCATGTAGGCTGCGATCTTTGGCAGCGCCTGGAAAGAAGTACAAGTTGGTAGTTTAATTCCCAAGAAGCAATTCTAACTGCACAAAAGACACAGAGTTATAGCTGCAGTTGTGATGAATTCCGCTAGGTATCAAATCTGATGATCAGACGGCTCAGTTACTCAGTTACGCCATACGTGTTACGGGACATCGCTGACAAGGTGACGTCACTTACCTCGAACCGCGCCAGGAAATCCTGTTGATGACAGAAACAAAGAAATACGTCACTCCTTGTACGACTTATCAGTATCTTACTTTGAAAAATATAGCAAACGAAATGTAACCAAACGACATATCCAAACCGGAAGTTCTTCTGATGTACCGTAGAAATCCGCTTGAGGGCCCATAATCGAACATGTCCTTTGCTTTGTTGACACCCACCCACATACGAAGTACTATAAACAATTACTCAAGATATGCTGTCCACAAACCCATCCACAGAACGAATATATAACGATCTTGCAAAGGTAATTAACGTCAATCCACGTCAATATTCAGAGACTATAGAGTTCTTCGGTTGAGAGGAGTTATAATAATAGATAAGTATTGCTACTTTATTTTCAGGTGGCACTTAATGGATCTCACGTTACCTTGAGGTTCTGGAAGTCGTCCAATAGAGTTGGCTCTAAGATACGATGTTGGTCTAGAAGCTCATACATGGGGAAGTCCACAAACGTGACCTGTATAGGAGACAGCCATTGGTGTGAAATATCATACCCGCACAGTTGTGGACCAGCCATTAAAAATTGTGAAAATAGTCTACACAGCCTTCCTAGTCATCTAAATTGTCACGTAAGTTCAGGAATATGGCATTTGTAGGCAACATTGGATGGATCTCAAGCTTCTACATCAGATCTCACTACTATCCAAGAAAATTTTGCAGGGGTCAAAATGGACCCACTCGTACTCATCACAGATATTCCTCTATAATTTCCACAGCATTGTACCAATTTTACCAAATTCCGTTTAGAAATGAGGAGAGGTTATAGTAGATGTTTACTGACAAGTCACGGATGGAATTTTTTTCAGATCAAGAATGTTCAAATGTCACTTTAAAATATACCTCGACCCTTAGGGGTGTATGAGGGTTTAAGACTTTGACATGATGCAGATAGATCTTACCTTGTCACCAGCGAACCATTGGTTCGAACCCAGGAACTGGGAAAACTGCTTGATAGAATTATGGACGTCTTTGAGGTATCCTGGTTTCAACTCAGCCTGAAATACAATATTCTTAAATTGTCCCTCGCTTGGAAAAAACATTTCGAAGACAAAGAGAGACATAGATATTTCATTGATTTCAGTACCCTGGATGTCAGGCTTCTGGATGTATAGCATCCAGGCTATCTATACTGTGCTTAGATTTTCTATATGAGTACGCCCAAATATGCTGTTCGGTCGTTCAGACCCTTGTAGTACCTAGTGGCACATAGGCCAGCAATTTTCCTTGCCGTTTCAGTAGCAGGGTATATCTTTTAATTACAGGGAGGGGTTGCTAGCCCTTCGCTCGAGGCGCCTCCTCCAACATGAGACCCTCATTTTACGTTGCAGCCCCAACCGAGATGTCCTGACTCAGGATTGAACCTAGCCTGGTATTCAAGCCTATTATAGCTCCAGAGTCTCTTCTGACCTTTCCGCAAATAGCAAGAGACAAAAGAGACCCGGGAGCTATAACTTTAATAGCTTTGAATACCAGGCTAGGTTGAACCGGGGTCTCCCAGTTAGCAGCTAAATGGAACCAGGAAGCTGCTACCAGTTGAACTATAGGGACACCCCGCTGTACGTTCAGCAAATGTAGGGCACTATGTATAAGATACATCTTGCTTACAAATTTGGGGTTGTACGAGAGTCTGACGGTGCCGTTACGGAAGTCCATGGACTGGTTCTCCATGATGTCCACCCGGACCCGCTCCTCTTCCGTCTCACCACCTACGGCAGCAAAAAGAAACATGTATTTTTTAAAAATATATTTAGATTTTTATCGATAAGCTGCTAGGAAGCCTGTGTTTACACAATCTCTCGCGGGTGGAGGGTAATGACCCCCTCCGTCGGGCCGGCCGCTAGGAGCGCGGTGTAGTCAGGCTAGGTTGCTACGTTTTGCGTTGTACGATGTACTTAAAACCATGTAGAAGAACGGTTGATGTAACTTACAGAGGTTGTTCTTGCGGGCGATGTACCTCAGAATGGCGTTGCTCTGAGTGACCTTTATGTCGCCATCGATGTAGTATGGAAGCTGTGAAAGTGTAAGTACGAAACATGCTTATCATATTCACTACCAAGGAGTTACAACAGCCGACGTTTCGGTGACCGTCTGTGACCTTCTTCAGGGCGACACTAAATTGTTTTTCTTCGCACTGCGGCTATTCGGTGACCGACAGTCACCGAAACGTCGGCCGTTGTACCTCCTTCAATGGTTGAGAATATAAAACTTTGTTATACATCTTAAATCGATACATTTAGAATTGCGACTCTACAATCTAACTTGCGTGGTAATATCCTGGTTCAAAATCTACTTACGTTTGGAAAATCCAGGCCGAACGAATGCTTGACGTCCAACCATTCGCTCCTGTCGTAGTCAGGGGCTGAAAGAAAAAGAGTAAAATATGACATGATCACACCTAACAGAAGTCGTTAATTCCATACAGCAACTCGTGAGGAGGGCCGCTTGTAAATCTGAAGGGAGCTGCAATTGAAAAGCGAGCTGCAATCTAATTCTAGTTGCTAGGGGGCCGCCCTACTAGTATCATGCAAATGAAGACCTAATTTGCATCATCAATGCGAACATGATATAATACATATCTTAAGATATCGATAGAGATCTAGATTAAGATTTTATATATATATTGATTATGAAATCCCTCCCCACCTGGTCCGGTCTCATACCGCTTCTCCTCGTAATCAGTCCCAGTGTACTCCAACAGGAAGCGAATGGGCTGGGCCAGCTAAAGCAGAAGAAGAAACTACGGTATGATACAAGTACGACAACAGAAAATATATGCTGCATTTTCATTCATTTGTAAAACCTTGTAGATAAATTTGAGAATCAAAGAATGTGTGTAATTTTGGCTGGTGTTAATTCGTATATCGCATGCTATCATTATTGTTATCATTTTTCACTCCCCTAACTGTAATGAAAAACCGTAACGTACGAAAAAAGAATGGACAAAAAAATACCACACCTCTGTTTGGAGATTACGGGGTGTGGATGACCCTTGCTTAGAGTGACCTGGCCTAAATCGCGTTTTAACCCAATCAATCATCCCCGGGCTTCAGGTGTTGATCTCTAGGATGTACAATTTCGTCACAGGACCCATAGCCTGGGTGTCACCTTGGGTAGTAAGGGAGCGAGAATGGGGGCCCGCTTAACTAACTAGGATGGTTAAAACTTTAAAGGAACTAGGATGACCAACTTGGGATGACACACAGACTTCAGAACCCTAGCCTGACTGACTGATTGCCCCCTCCCCCTCCCAATCAGCCCACGACAGCGAGAGGTTGTGTACTATTGACGACCGGGTCACCCCGTTTACCATACGCAAATTTACATGCCGCTGTTGAGTAAGCGAAAAGAAGAGGGGTTGACAACAGACTCATCGCAAATCAAAAGTGACCTAAACCACGCGTGTAACATAGCGACAGACAGAGACCTACAGGATGTATACCAAACATTCAGACAAAGCAAGGAGGTAATAACCTCCTTGGACAGAGCTTGCCTACGGTCGACCCAATTGCTAATCTCTAAGCTGATGCTGCTCCATTTTTCTACCGGGTAAATTTCTGGACCCAAGCAACATGATTAAACCTAGCCTGGATATCAGACCCCTCGCGCTAGAAGATGAACACCTTTTTGGTGGGGGAGGCCACATACGCGATATGGAGTTGGCACCCGATCTCTTAAGTCTTATATGATCGGGAAAGAAAAGACCTTTTTAAAGAAGCCTCCAAAACTTACCACAATTTCCAAACATTTACTGATGAAAATAAAACTAGAACCTTGTTAACCTCCCAAAACCCACTCATTACAAAAAAAGTGGGACACTTCGTCTTCCACTGCTTCCAAAAAAGAAGTCAAACCCAAAAAGCGTAGATTGTATTCCGTAGTAGTTTTTAGATTTGCCATGTGTTCTACTAGTCAACATTGTTAACTCTCACTATCTGTACAGTATACCCTTGCTATGTATTGTTTCATGTTGCAATTAGCCTTCGGGCAAGAACTTGCAAATAAAATTATTATCTTATCTATCTATATATATGCTAAACCTACAGAGCGAGAGAAAATTAGGGGCCGTGTGCTAACTGTGGTGGCGGGGAAACTTGCATCCCCGGCCGAAGGATTAGCCGCTGCAGCGCGGGGGTCTGGTACCCAGGCTAGAATAAACCGTTCCATAGAAACTGGGTCACCCTTTGTCCTTCAACTGAAGGAGGTCGTTTCCCGGACGCTCGAATCTGGCAACATCTGTTCATGAAATAAAGGAGCTTTAAAATCCATTTTAATAAAGTCCCGTGGTAAATGTTGTGAGGTTATCAGTAGCTAGTGTGAATCGGCATTGTTTAGCCATTAGATTACAGCAAACCAAGGAGGTTTATGTCCATATAACCTCCTTGAGCAAATATGTTACTCGCAGACGTCACAGACAGGACAGCGTTCGGACGTGTTAGTTCGCCGCTCCTGACAATGTTGTAATCTATCTTCATTTTGAGGTCATACTGGGTCGGATTTTGACTCCAACTTACTCTTAACGTATCCTAGAACATATTGGTATAATAACAACCATTTTCTAGTCATTTTCCGGCTACTTTTCGTTGAATCTTCTTTCTGAACTCGACGGACCCCAAGCGCCCAAGATGGCCGCGGCGTCCCCCCCTCAAGACAACTGGACCGGACATCCAATCTTCGCTTTGTTCCAGCTACCTGAAACAACCACCTACGAAGAAGTGTATGGAGCCTACTCTGACTTCGTACAGGAGTACGTCAAAGAACAAGAGTACGTGAAAACGCTGAAAGTCGCCGAGAGGAGATCGTATCGTTTTAAGACAAGCCGCAAACAGTTCCTGGAGGTAAGCGCCGCTTTCTTATCGTACATGGAGAAGCACCAAAAAGGGCTATCTGACCGTTCTCATGTCGCGGACCGCCACAGCGTAACACACAACTCGTGTTCGTTAACAGTCCACGTACCGAGGGATACCGTAGAATCATGGAAGACTGTATGCGAGGCATACTACAATGTAAAAGGGAATGATCTCGGACAGCACGGTGTTCATTATAGTGCTATGTACAAGTGTGCAGACCCACTGTTCGGCGGAGAGTTTGGGTCAATACACATTACCGTGTATGACACATGCAAGTTACATATCCAGGGCGATAGTTACGTGTTATGGTTATGCTCCCACTATGACATCCTACACGCCATGGTCATGTCAAACAAGGTCGATCAGCCCCTGAACAGCGAACAGTATCTACAAGAACAACGCAACATCGTCTGTCCATATACCCAAGACGGCGACGACATCACCAAATGTGCTGTATGCAATAAGGTAGAAAGTGAGGGCGACTACTTCGTCGGGTGCAATGATTGTCCAAGTTGGACGCATTTTGATTGTACGGGCCTTGATGAAGATACAAAGTCCCTTCTGAAACACACAGACGAAGTCTACCATTGCATAAACTGCCAGATACCTCGCGACGCCATTTCTATAGAACAACGCAAGGCTACGCAGACCCATGTCACACCTCCGCCGGCACCTATCACCCCTACAGCAGCAGACAATGGTGCGGGCAATCATGCAAATCACAGAGAATGCATGACAGAGGAGAGACTACCTTCGAACTGTGAGAAAATGGAAAAGCTACAGACAGCATTGTTAGAACTGGAGACAAGCCTTGCCTCTTTGAAGATCCAATCCAATGCATTTGAAACCAATGTGTCAAATCAGCTTGATACCATCTTCAAAGCACTACCGACAGACCCAAATACTACATCAGCGAAGTACGACGCCGAGATCAGGAAACTGAGGGAAGAGAACAACAGACTACGTAATCGAGTTCAACACCTAGAGGACCTGACTACCTCTCTCCAATCCAAGTCATCAGACATTCAAAGGAACATGAGTGAGGTGAAAACTACCCAGGGAAGCCTGAAAGTAAAGGTGGCTAATATGAAAGATGCCATTCTGGATAAGGTCACGTCTACGATCAGCGACCAGCTTCCAAGCAACCAAAACACAGTGCTGGAATACGCTGTCGCCACCTCAAATAGGTTTGAGGCACTGCAAGGCTCCCCCTCCCAGCTGAGTTCCAGTACCACAGACCTAGAAACAGACCCCAAAGCCCTGATACAGTCTATAACCAACACCAGGGCTCACACCAACCCGCGTCCCCAGCACTCTACACAGAAGTCAAAACGCGTGGTGATAATCGGCGATTCGAACGCAAAGAAGCTCAAACCAGGTCTGCTAAGCCCTACAGCTGATGTGCCAAGGCCGTACTGGGCCCCCACCCTACCAGCTACCTTGTCTGCTCTGGAGACGATTTCCAAGGAAACGTCACCACCAAGTACAGTCGTCCTACATGTCGGAACTAATGACACCGTAACCAAGTCTAAAGAAGAGATCATTGACGACTTTGACACCACAATCAGCTCCACCCAGTCCCTTTTCCCTAACGCTGACGTGGTGGTTTCGGCTGTACCTCCGAGAAGAAGCTCCAGAGAGAACCCAGACATCAATGAAAACATCATGACTATCAACAAACACCTACAGGACAGATGCCAGGCAAACGCTTCCTTTACTTTTGTTAACCATGCAAAACTGTGGAGCAATAATGACCACAACAAGGAAATGTTCGAGCGGGACGGATACCATCTGAACGCGGACGGCGTCAGAGTGCTCGCCTACAACATTAAGAAACAAGCCACGGGGCCCCTCGGACTGCAACCAAGAAACCTGGCGAATGAACGACGCCAGGAGAACGGAAGCTCTCCACCGTCCACCCCGCGGCATCAGAGCAGAAGGTACGAACACTCTAAGGGGAGGAGAACCGGTACCGCAAAGCCGAACATGACGCGCGCACAACACGGTCAGCAGGGACACGCTCCAC
Source organism: Branchiostoma lanceolatum (assembly GCF_035083965.1). Taxonomy (NCBI): domain Eukaryota; kingdom Metazoa; phylum Chordata; class Leptocardii; order Amphioxiformes; family Branchiostomatidae; genus Branchiostoma; species Branchiostoma lanceolatum. The sequence continues at coordinate 13,740,795 of NC_089738.1, read as the reverse complement.
AGAGAGACTCCAGGCGCGAGGTTGTTACGTACGACGCCCCTGAACGTGGCAGACAGGAACCGCCCGTTCAAGGGTACAACCAGGCCTACCAGGACGCTCCACAACGGACACCGTTCATGCGTGTGCCGCGCCCCCTCGGTCCCTACCATCCCTCCCCTATGTATACCGAATGGGACAGGGAGTGGCCATCCTTAACGGAAGTGTACGATGGCAACTACAGCTACCCGCGTCCCATGTGGTTTGGACTCCCCCCACCCCCGCGCTACAACAGCAGGCCGTGTGAGGCACCACCATTCTACAACGGACCCTATGGAGCACCGCCGCCCTACCGTGACAGCGGGCCGTATCATGGATCATTTTCCAGACCCAGTAATGGAAGACCTCAAGGTTCGAACTGATGTATCGTCCAGAAAACACGACGTACAGTAAGAGAAATAGGAACTCTAGACCTATCCCCAAAAGCCATGGGATATCCTTTGGCTTTTGGAATGTACACGGACTCGGTAACAAAGTAGAAGATAGTGATTTTGTAAGTCAGATAGAAGGGTTTGATTTCTTTTCCATCCTCGAGACTTGGCATACAGGTGAGAAACATTTCCCCAACTTTTTATGTTTTAGTAGTGTTAGAACCAAAACTAGGAAAGCTAAACGTAGTTCCGGCGGTATCATATTCCTGTTTAAAAAGCAATACAAAAACTTCGTTACAAAATTAGACAGCAAATCAGAGGATATTCTCTGGGTAAAAGTCAGCAAAGAATTGTTAAATATAGACGAAGATATCTTCCTAGCATCCGTTTATATAAGCCCAAATAGATCCACAATTCATTCCAATAGAACATATGACATTTTTGACGTACTTGAAAACGAAATAGCTTATTATAAAAACTATGGCGAGGTGATAGTAGGGGGAGACTTGAATGCACGCGTGGGTAACCTAAAAGATTACATTGAAGATGATTGGCCAATTGACAGCCTTCCAGAGGACTATGATTTCGACAGTCCGTTGCCCCGTAATAATATGGACACAAGTACCCCCACTATTTTCGGTAAAAATTTGATTGAGCTATGTACCAACAGTAAGTTAAGAATTCTAAATGGCAGAGCACCCGGAGACGCACTAGGCAAACCCACATGCTATCAGCCAAACGGGTCTAGTGTAGTCGACTATGTTCTTGTCAGTGAAAAATTCCTTTTTCGTAAAGTTTCTCTGTTCCATGTCCACCCATTAACACCTCTTTCGGATCACTGTAAACTCTCACTGATTCTGCATTGTAATTCAAAACCGTTGCCCAAAAAATCCCCTCTTCCCATTCGGCCACACCGTAAATTTGTGTGGAGCGCCGACTCTAAAGAAAAGTTCAAGGAAATTGTCAATACCCTCGAATTTACTGTCAATGTAGAAAACGTTATGAAAAACAGTGAAGAAACGTTAACCACGCTGAATTTGAACTCAATCGAAAATACACTCACTGGTCTGTCATCGTTACTACAGGAAGCTGGTAAAAAATCACTAAAATTACGATGTACAAGACAAGGCACAAATCAGCATAACAAACACAAAAACAAGAAAAACTGGTTTAATGACAACTGTGCAACGGCCAGACGTAACCTAAACAATCTTGGTAAATTACTTTCAAAAAACTCCCGTGACCCTTTCATTAGAGGCAAGTACTTCAAAATGAAAAAAGATTACACTCGACTTATTAGAAAAACGAAAAGGTCATACAAAGACAATATTCTACAACAGCTTAATTCCCAAACCGGCAACAATCCTTCAACATTTTGGCAACTAATCAAACAATTTAAAACAACTGATCGTGTATCCACTGAGGAAGCAGTGGACAGTCAAGCTCTCCATACATACTTCAAACAGTTGTATGGAAGTGATGAAAAATCCAACTTACCCAAAACAAACAACAGCTTCCATATTCACATTGAAAATAAACTGAATGAAATGGAAACCGAACTGTCAAAACACAACCCTTTGGATACAGTAATACAAGCAAGCGAAATCAATCAAGCAATCTCACAATTAAAGAATGGTAAAGCCTCAGGCAATGATCTTATATTAAACGAAATGTTGAAATGTGCCGCACATGTTCTAACAAAGCCGTTAGCAATTTTATTCAACCTAATCATGTCATCAGGCCACTTCCCTAAACAATGGTGCGAAAGCCACATCGTACCACTTCACAAAGGAGGCTCTAAAGAGGACCTGAATAATTACAGAGGAATTTCTGTAACGAGCTGCCTAGCCAAATTGTTTACCACAATAATGAACACCCGCCTCTCTAATTATTTAGACGCGCATTCACTTCTCTCCCCAAACCAATCAGGATTTCGAAAGAATTTTGGAACACGAGATAACCTTTTCGTTGTTGACTCCTTAATATCTAAATACGTTAATTCCAATAAACGGCTATATGCTTGTTTTGTCGACTTCAGGAAAGCTTTCGATAGTGTTTGGAGAGAAGGCCTTCGCTATAAAATACTCAGCTCAGGGATAGGTGGAAAATTCTATGAATTAATCAAATCCATGTATTCTAACTCCCAGACGTGCGTCAAAACTTCCACAGGTCTCACTCCTTTATTCGACACAGACAGAGGTGTAAAGCAGGGCTGCAATCTCAGCCCTACACTTTTCAACCTATTTATTAATGACCTTGTCAAAGAGTTAGATAACCCCGAATGCGTACCTCCCACTTTGCACAATCTTTTTGTCTCTTGTCTACTTTATGCCGATGACGTGGTGATTTTCTCAGAGACCGAAGAAGGGTTACAACGTGCTTTAGACAGACTAAATATGTTTTGCACAAAATGGAAATTACAAGTGAATCAGAAAAAAACAAAAGTGGTGATTTTTAACAAAACTGGACGCCTATTCAAGGACGTGAATTTTTTCATTGGTTCAGAGAGTATTGAAACAGCAAGTTCTTACTGCTATTTAGGTTTGATGTTGTCGTCGTCGGGAAATTTTTCTCTTGCCAAAAATCAATTATCACAAAAAGCACGTAAAGCCATTTTCAGTCTCAAACATTTGATTCGCTCACCATTGTCTCCTAAGGCCCTGTTAAGGATATACAACGCATGTATTAAGTCTATCATGTTGTACGGTTGCGAAATCTGGGGAAAGGATTACCTAAACGATAAGTGTCCTATCGAGATAATTCAAAACAGATTTTGTAAAAATATACTTGGTGTCCAAAGAAGCTCAAGTAACGTAGCAAGTAGAGCGGAGCTGGGTATATTTCCAGTCGATCTAGATGTTTCAGTCCGCATAGTCAAATACTGGCTACGACTCAGACAACTAGACATTTCCTCACATCCCCTCCAAGTAGACGCACTTCTGTCACAACAACATATACCTGTGAATAATCGTAGGAAAAACTGGACTCAACATGTAAAGGAGGTACTTGACAATTGTGGCTACTCATACATTTGGTATACCGACAACCCTAATATAGACGTTAGACAGACATGTGCACTGTTAAGAAGAAGATTAGAAGATATGTATATTCAAACATTCTTTCATAACCTGTTGAAAGATGAAGGAAAACTAAGATTTTACAAAAACGTAAAAACGATCTACGACATGGAAAATTATCTGTATCATAATGACTTTGACCAACGTGCGGCAATATGTAAGATAAGAATTAGCGCGCACCCATTAGAAATAGAGAAAGGGAGATACAAACAGCTACCGGTCCAGGACAGAACATGTAAACAGTGTGCAACGAAAGCAGTGGAAAATGAAATACATTTTATATGCGAATGTCCCGAATTTGAAACCGAAAGAAACAGATTATTCACGAAAGTATCCGAAATCTCCAAAAACTTTTCTAAATTAAGAAATACACAGAAACTCATATTCCTTTTAAAATCTTCCAACCCACTCATCATTGAAAGTGTGGGACTTTTTATTTTCCACTGCTTTCAGAGAAGAAATCAAACCCCGCATTAGTACCGTAGATATAGAAACTTACTGTAGAATAGCAATATAGAATGATTTTGTATTCATGTATACCTTTGTTTTACCTTACATTTGTATTTCGACATTGTTGTCAACATGCAATTAGCCTACGGGCATGAATTTGCAATAAACTATTATTATTATTGAAGCACACGTGGATCACAGAAAACTGGTGTGGCTCATGCCTGATCACAGCGTGGTCAAGAGCTATGTCGACCACGCCACAGTACTAGTAACACCAAGACAAAGTTACATCGAACTCAAAAGTCACCAAGAGCTAAAAACCTAGAGATCAACGTCATCAACGACATGAACCTGAACCAAGTGAAATCATGGTCACCTAGAGGACCACGTCTTACTCTCCAAGCAGAGGTAAGATCCGAGGTATTTTCGACGTATTTTCGCGGAATTTTATACGCCGTTCTACTTTTCCGTTTTTAGTGGGTCTAGAGGAGGGAGACCCAACTAAAAACGGAAAAGTAGAAAGACGTATAAAATACCGCAAAAATACGTCGAAAACACACCAGATCTTTAATAGAGTACTAGAGGAGAGTACTAGTAATCACGCCTAGCGAAACAATAGACGTTATTATGAAACAAGGACAACAACTACAACTCAGTAACCGTTACGTTACTCACCCCACGAATGTTCCAGTATGCAAACTGTGCCGGCATGCTGAAAAGGGGATATTAGGCTTCGATTCAACACAAGAACACGAAGAACTTGGAGAGCAAGCGGGTGTGGAGGACAAGGTGTGGACTATTCAGCGTCAGTCGTCAGACCAGATGGGACCGCGGGGTCAAGCAGCGGTCACACTTTGGGATGTCCCAACTACAGCGTACATAGGGGTGTACAAACAGGACTATTTAACGTCAGGAATGGAGTAAGAGGTCGGAAGTATATGAGTATATCATTGGGGGTTGAGGAACCTAAATTTGGTAAAGAAATAGTAATAAAGACAGAAGTCTAAGTATATCCCTGACTGTTCTGTCCTCCACTTCTCGATGGAATAATCCATTGTTAGTGTTCCGCCACTGAGTGGGTTAATATTAGCCTTTGTTTACACAAGCTCTCGCTGGCGGAGGTTAATGACCCCTCCCCGAGTATCCGTCGGGCCGGCCGCTAGGAGTGCGATTTAGTCAGGCTAGGTTAATATCAACCTCATTGGTTCCGCAAGCTCCAAAACTAATTCTGCTTCTGTAGTTGGAAGCATCTATACCAATGTGAAATCAAGGAGCTAACGGAACGTATATTTTTCCTCATCGATGGACTAAGATCTTTAACGTTATATGACGTAATATACTTACATTATGTGCGACTCAAAGAAACATCTTAGTGTAAAATGAAGACACGAACGGAAAGAACGGAAATACGAAGTTTGTTTTCAGTCACAAAATCTGAAGCAGTTAAGTTTGACATGCCAACTTGTAACTGCATTGCTGACTAATGATGACTAATTACTTGGCGATCTTACTATCTATTCAGCCACGCCTGGTATATATATAAACATGCGCTAGAACGACCCTCTCTCTATATGTTGTGCTTTGTACCTTGAACCTCCTTGCTTGAATAATTGTTGTACAATAAAGTTATATGTTCCGGACATAGAAGTCGTGGGGTTTGCTTTAGCTACAGTTTACCTTTTGACATATTACTTACCCCTTTGGTGACCCAGTATGCAAAAAGGTCATAACTGGCCCGGTGACGTGGGAATGGCTGAGCTTTAATCGCAAAACGTCAGGTCGTGTGCTACTAGTGCCACCGTCACAAAATGAACCTGGGTCATTCCACGTCAGGAAAGGGGGGTTGGGGCGACGTTCTGTTCTGTTTTTTTTTTTATTGTGCGTCTTTGGTTTTTCATATAAAACAAATAGCCAATCTTCCCAGGATCAAAGGAGTGAAAAATATATTTTTGGTTGATAAACGAGCCTACAATATGTACGGTGGGGAGCGGAGCTTGGGTAGGGGACTAAAGCTAAGAAGGCTGGACTCCAGGCTATTAGCCACTCGGCTATTCCATGATCCACTCTAGCCTCCGATGCAGACTCCTCCCGGCTGTTTTCTTTTTCAAGTTACGGTTTTATACTATTACATTTTTTCTTATTGCTTCCCGACCAGCAATAAGAAAAAAAAATGTAATAGTATAAAACCGTAACTGGAACCTACGATCCGGAAGTATCTAACCAAATCCTAACGCTAGTACTCGTATATGCATGTGTACGGCTAATATGTACATCATTGTCGGACCCACATAACAACAACCGTTTCACGAAAATAGTCTACTAGTATTTATTAAACATAGTAGACATGATTTGCCAGAAACATTAGCCGGTCATAGCGTTACACGCATCAGTTCCGGGTTGCCTTCGTGTAACTATTATTCCAGCACAGTTTAAACAGGACGACCCAAATACATAAATCAATATACATGTACAACACTATCATGTGTTTTCTCAATCAGAAAGCATATTGCGATTTTTTACTTCAACATCTGCTTGGAAATTGGAAGTCACCCTTGATAGCCTAAATAGCTTACCGACGAATGAGCACCGCAAATTATCTGTGCTACAATCTTGACAATTTCACTACCTATTCAGCTCCGCCTACTAACATGTTTTACAGAGTACGCAGGCTGTGGTAGAATGATTCACTATACTGTATATTCTGAACATGGCCACCGTACCCGGATCTATATGATCCTACATAGCAAAGGGGTTAATTTTAGCGACAATACGGTCAAACTTGTACAAGTGCAGTGGTCACATCTACCCGCCTGGCCAACATGTCCACCTAGTAGTGGTCGCTCAGACAATTTTTCCCATTGACACATGCACACACATGACATACACATGACACCCTGTCTAGAGTGACCACCTATCTACAGTGACCACCTGTCTACAGTGACCACCTGTCTACAGTGACCACCTGTCTACAGTAACCACCTGCCTATGTCTACAGTGACCACCTGCATATGTCTACAGTGACCACCTGCCTATGTCTACAGTGACCACCTGCATATGTCTACAGTAACCACCTGCCTATGTCTACAGTGACCACCTGCATATGTCTACAGTGACCACCTGCCTATGTCTACAGTGACCACCTGCCTATGTCTACAGTGACCACCTGCCTATGTCTACAGTGACCACCTGCCTATGTCTACAGTGAATGTAGACCGGATATCATTGGTCACCTGAGTGGTCTTCTTCGCTAATGTTAACTGTAATTTGCCAACGAATAGCAGGATAGAAAAATGACAGTCAGCGCCCCAAATCATCTATACAAGTTGGTCATTTTATTGTCTATTCAGCCTCGTCTGGTTTATATAGACATGTCACGGCTAGAATCATGATCCTCTGTACTGTATATTCCGAACATGGCCACCCGGACCTACATAGCCATGGCGTTTATTTGAGCTACAGTATTACCTTTTGACATATGACTTACCCCTCTGATGTTCCAGTACCCTAAAGCCGGCATAAGTGGTGACGTAGTATGGAATGGTAGCTGTAATCGCACAACGCCGGTCACGGTTTGCTACTTACGGCTGCCAAAATGAACCTGGGTCATTCCAAGGGGAAAAGGGGGGTTAGGGCGTCCAGTTTCTTTTTATTGTACGTCTATGTTTTTCACATAAAACAAATAGCCAATCTTGACAGGATCATAGGAGTAAAAACTATCCTTTGACAAACGAGCTTTTGAAATGTGCGAAACACTCTGCTTAGACGACGTCGCCTAAACGCAAGGCCAGCTCTCTTTAGGTTAGGTTCATCCGAAGTTCACACAGTATAAAATGTCTATCTACTAGTATCTATATTGCAGCAACATATATAGGCTGCTGCTTCTTGGCCATGTTACTGCAATAGATTAAATCATTGCCCAAGGCCATTCCCCTAGTTTTACTACCAATTTTTGGACAAACAAAATAGAACTACTTTCTTTGAGTATCGGGTTTTTGATTTGGTGCCAAACTGTTTCAGTTTGTTTTGTCAGGCAGTCTGAAAGGGAATGTTTTGTCAGCGCTAGGCGTGACAATGTCGACAATGCCCGAGGCACATAAATCTCTCTTTGACCTACTGTAAGGGTGAATGGGCTTTTTCTCGAGTGCACGACCTACAGAGGTCACGTTACATATAATGCTTGGTTTAACATTACTCTCCAAGCAGAATGAGCGTTGCTCTCTGATTGCCACTCGTTCTTTGGCCTGCCAATCCCTCGAATGGTACCTATCAGAAGAGGGTAACGATCCTTCCCTTCGAGTAAATCTAACACGCTACACGCCGCTTCTGAAAAAATGTCAGACATACCTTGAACGTGACGCGAATATGGCTATCGTGGTAATCAACTTAAAATCTAAAGGTTCTGGCTTTGAATCCCTAGCAGGCCCCAAATGCTGTGCCTTTTACACCTATCTCCTGACTCGACTCTGAAAATGAGTACCTAGGTTAGATTAGGGACGTCCACTTTGATGGGATATAAAAGTGGTAATCCTTAGAGGAGAGCCACACCTCGAGCATGTTAAAGGACCCACCACACATTACAAGAAGGATCCATCCCGGTGTGAGTGGATCAAACCTATCACTTCCGTCTTATGCAGCTTGTACTTACTGTACAAAACTGTTATACGCCTCAAGGCGGTTTACAGGATGTGTAATAAACTGTTGTTGCAGGGTAAATGTTCACTTTCTTGTCTGTCGTCATCTTTCACAATTGTGTTAAAATATGTATCATTGGATATCAATAAATAATCATAACTTGTGCTCTTTCCTGAAGAGATAATGTTTAATGATGTAAGGTTGTGGGGTACACTGTGACCCCGCATACATGTAGGCTTGTAATAAAGTTACCTTCAGTAGTCAGCTAGAAATGTGGTACTGAGATGATATATATGGTATAAGAACTTCCTCGTTCCATCTTTGACAGCCTTTCTGTCCGAGTTTCACTGACAGCATCATTTACAATCGATTTTCAAAAAGTGTCAGAATCTATGCAAGCATGACTGACCTTAAGTTATCAGTGATCCAAATTCCCCCATTTACAACTATTTGACTTAGATTTCACAAGAATAATCAAGGAGAAACTGTATGACAATGTTGGTGCATCTTCCTCAAAAAACAACAACAAAAATTCTTCCAAATGTAATGGTATACTGTAAAAAGGGAAATGTTTGCAGTAGTTTTATCTTTTGCGGTTTTTACTGTGAACTTAAAAACCGCAACAAAAATTTTTGTTCTGTCTTCTTCCCGCCTACCCACTTGTTTTAACTGTGAACTTAAAACCACAGCAATCCTTTGATTTTCTCCCTACCACAAAATCGAATCCCCACCAACATTTCCTCTTTTCCAGTATCCCTGCTGAATTCTTCCCACAAATGCAGACTTTCAACCTGTGGCAACTTTTCATCCGATACCTCCCCGTCTTCATGATCTTTCTACGTCCAAAGACTCCAAACCTTACTGTATTGCAGACCAACTGAATTGCAGTCCACCAGAGCTTGACTTGTAATGTAAGGCTACAACATATATCTTACTGTACAGTGTATGTTACAGCTCATGGTTCAAACCTTTAACTGACGTCTAAACATTCTGCTGTAAATATTGATGACATGGACACAATACCAGTGCTGATTGCAATTTGGAGGCAATGTAGTTTTTTTTGTTCATGAAATGACATGACACTGAAATCATCTACATGTGTATTGGATTTTCTGTGCTTAATATGAGTATGACATAGCACATGCACAAGCGTATGGGTAAAGTAAGAAAAAGAATTACGGCAAGAAATGGTACAGGTTTCATCTGAAATGTCTTAATGAATGAAAAGAAAAGCTGTACAAAACTTAAGTCCTCGCAAAAATTCATCACATATGCTTGTCTTCTACAGTTTTGTGCCAGCTATAATCAAGCTAGTTGGTTTAATGATAGAAGCTCTCCCTATCAGCTTTGACAGTCATTACAAAGGTGTCAAATTTCTGTCATGATTACCGTAAGACACATCAAACAAGAACTACAATCAAATGTCCATGAGGAGAAAAGCCACTAGTTCTTCCCAGTTTGGCCTACAAGGACATGTTACGACCCTCGAGACTGATCTTGACTGCCCGATCTGCCTTCAAAAGCTGCTTCCTGTCTCGGAACGTCTTAACATGCTTTTCCAAACGGGCGTCCTTCAGTGATGTTATGCCCTAGGGGTCAAAAACAAACAAAAACAGTTAGAGGAAGTGTCATATTTCTGCTGAGAGTGGCAATTTCGGGCTACGGATATAGCTCCGCCCCTTGATAGTTTACAAAATCACACATGCACAATGAAGGTGCATGGAAAACAAACAGAAATACAGTAAGACAAATTGCCACATTTCTGATCTAAGTGGCTCTTTCAGTCCATAGATATAGGTTGACAGTTGCCAAAATCACACATGCACAGTGAAAGTGCAAGATTGAAAAACAAAACAAAAATACAGTTAGACAAATTGCCATATTTCTGCTCTACATGTATACAAGTGGCAATTTTGAGGCATAGACATGGCCTCACCCCTCGGCAGTTGCCAAAATCACACATGCACAGCAATGGTCTATGATGTGCTAGTATACTGAGATGATATACTCAAATAATGTTCACATTTGCAATTGAATGCATGAGCTTAAGTCCCCAAAATGCTTTTTTGGAAGACCTAGTCTTGTATGGTATCCTGTGCACTTTCAACCAAACAACAATGATATTTCAGGCACAAGATATGGTCACGCAACGGTCAGTCCTCTGTTCAAGACCTGTTTTATAGGTCTTGCAATGAAACATGGAAGCATCAATACTGTAAACGTAAAAGTTAAGTGCTTCCATTTATGGGTGACAAAGGCACTCATAGGATAATGGCTGATATGCAAACGTAAAAGATACAATTCTACAACAGACGGCACACTTCAAACCAGAGAAATAAAAAAGCCTTCTTTCAACACTCAAAACTGAGGAAAAAAAATTCTTCAAATAAAACTTGTGGTTTCAAACTTAAGTCCCAAAAGTATTTCCGAAAAGAGTTAGATTAGAATGAAGAATTTTAATTGTGTTCGTCTGTTGTATCACACCAGTATCTATTACTCACAAATCACCTTCCTAACCACACAAGGCCCTGTACACAGACTAAAGGGTCATCTTGTTGCCCTGAATGCTGATGCCAACGGCACGCTGGATCTTCAATTTGGCCTTTCTCTCGCGGAGTGTCTTCATGTGTTTCTCCAGACGAGCGTCCTTCGTCTTGGTGAAACCCTGGTAGGAGACCATGGAGAAACTCTCGTGTGGGTTAAGAAAAGATGACAAGGCTTTGAGCAGGGATGCAACGCAAGTAACACTTTTAAGGTTATGACACGAGAACTGTTTCATTCTTTTCTGTGGACATGTTGATTCTTGTTAGAGTCTTATCTAGGACCAGTAGTGGTGAAGTCTCCTTTTTGGAAACGTACACACTATATTTGCAGCAAAGTTTTTAACAGTAATATCATACAGAAATGTCTGTTTTCATATTTTTTCTGAAGCCAAAAGTCAAATTTACGAAGAGTTTAATATATTTATTTTCCTTTCGCTAATGATAATAAAATGCTAATGAATTTTCTCGGAAGAGAAAAGTAAGAAATGTTTTGACTTCATAAACTTTCCAACCAGTACCTTAATACCTGCTATTGGTGAATGAAGATTTTATTTTCCAACAGCTTATTATATCATTATTGAAGAAACAGTTGTTGCAATGATTGTGTAAACTTACTGTTGCATCCATTCAAAAGAGGCAAGTCACATAAGACAGACTAGGGATGTGTACCTAAACGTAACATCAGGTACTGGTACAGAGACTTTTAAAAGTACGGTGCTGATTTCAACAACGTTTGTATCTTTTCCCAGTGCTAAATTTTCATCTACAATATAAGTCAAAAACTTTGTAAAACTTGAGTGTAAGTCAGTAAGTCAGTTCAGGTGCAGGACCGGTACATTAATGTTCTTGTATTTTGGACCTGGACCTGAATGATTTCATGGTACTGTACAGGTACTGGGTATCACTCAGTACACATCCCTAAGACGGACAGTTACAACATGTCCTACGTATGACATGCAACTATTTCCGTTTTCCAAGCCAGTTGTTAAGTCGCCACACACCACACTCTAGACAATCCAGTGGTATGAAAAAAAATCAGGTTACGAAAGGAAAATAGATTAGTGTTATGCACAACAGCAAACCACACTACTCTTTTCACCCACCCACATAACAATGTATGGTAAAATGCACCACTGGGACCAAATGCCCCAAAGCAGAAAAAAGGTGTCAATACATGTCAATATGTGAACATATTAAATCAGAAACTGCACAATCATATTCAATAACAAAGATTTCTCAACCACTCCAAAGGCAAGCCATGCCTGTGAATATAGTCAAAACTGCCTAAGAAGACCACCCAGGGGACCGATTGAATCTGGTCTATGTGGACAGGTGGTCACCATAGACAGGATTCTTAATGCTTGTGTCGACAGGAAAAATAATCCAATATACCACAAAAAGTGGTCACATTGACCAAGCAGTCTTTATGTAGAAATCGTCACTTGTACAGGTTTGACTGTTAATCGGTGTTAAAGCAAAGAATTGGAAAAAAACAAAACCAAGCAAGAAGAAGAAAAGAATCCATACAACAGTGTGCAAACATCATCCCAATCCCAAGTGAAAACCTTACCATTTCCACGGATGTGAAACTACTAGAAATCTACACAGTGGCACGGAAACATCCACCACAGAGGGGGAGGGGAACAACACAAAAAAATTGTGAATCAACACAAGTGATGTGAACAATACATCAAATGCCATTCTAAACTGTGAAATGAGTCACAATGGGAATATCAACAAAGTCAGAGAAAGACGGATGACGGAAAAGAAAGGAAGGAGGGGGAAGAAATTGAGAAAAGAAGAAAACTAGAAAGGGGAATTTCAACCTATCGCAAAATAATTTTTTCAGGGCTGTATTCAGAAACACAACATTACTTTTTGTAGACCTAAGGAAGGAATGACTACTAACAGTTGTCTCTGCATCCTTGTCAGTCAGACTGACAACCAAGGATGCAGAGACAACTATAGCAGTCCTTCACTTCACAGGTTTGTATAATCTCTATTTCTAAATGAAAGACAAGCGTGTTGAAGTTTACCTTGTTTCTACGTTTCTGTTCCCTCTCCTGGTCTTCGCTCATTTCCTTCTCAGTGTTCCATTTCGGCCTGACCACGTAGTCCCGGTTGGACGGCATGGGAACGCGCGCACGGGCACACCAGCCCGGATCTCCAGGCTTCACAGGGCTGGTTAGGGGAAACATGTCATGTTAGCCTGGTCATCATACTGTGTTGCCAGCCTAGGCACCTCTCACGCTCTTTTTTATTGCCTCACATTTGATTTTGTTTGTTACTGTCTATCAATTGTAGATGTCTTGTATCACATTTGATTTTGTTCATAACCGTCTAGTCTATCAATTGTATGTGTTTTGTTCCTTGTATCTTGATTTTAATGTATTCAATGTGAATGGACTCCAGGAAGAATAGTGTAAGATTTGTAATTATTGACCACTAATGGAGATCAGAATAAAACAAACAAACATACCATGGCAAAGACCCATAAACCACCTACACATGTACACCAATGTTGTGCCACAATACTGTGCCCTTGGAAAAGCATTTTAGTTACACCTATGTCCTCACTTAACTAAGGTGAAAATGAGAACCATGGGATGGTCAATATATCTTGACCTAGCTCAAGGAAAAGCTTGTCTTCAACTGGTTGTGAAAAGATGCTATATTTATCATACATGTACATGTATACTGGTTCAATATTACAATAGATCTGTCACTGTCTTCAGAGAACACAGACTTACCCCTGTGCTGTAGCCATCTCCATGTCCATACTCCTCCTGGGCTCATCTGCAGCACTGTTCAACATACAAATCTTGTATTAATGCTTAGCAAACATCCATCCAAACAAAGTTGCAAAAAATGCCCCTGCAGTTCCAGAGCAAGTCACAAGCTACCTGCCACCAAAAAATCAAGACCATAGCACGTCCAGGTCAAAAGAAAAAAAAAAGAGATCTGCTGCAGTACCAAGGTCACATACTAAAGGGTCCAAAATCAACTATGACCTTCATCTTCCCAAAACCTACCCACATAGCAAATATCTTCAAAATGGTTCTTGAGTTATGTTGATTACAAAAATCCAGAAACACAAACAAACACACACAGACACATACACACCCAAAACAATATCTCCATTTTCCATGGAGATAATAACAGTCCCTACCTGCTCATTCTCCTTCTCTTGGGCATCTGCTCCATGTCTCTCTGCTCCCTCTCTTCTCGACTCATGGACTTGAAGTTGGAGTTCAGCCCAAAGATAGGCCGTGACCATTCGTCTGCAAAGTAATAAGAAAATTCCACTAAGGGCTCATTTCAACAGTCAGAATCACAATCATTCTTCTTCAGAACACCCTTGCTTTAAGGTATTTTTTATGCCCCCCCCCCCCTTTCATTAAAAACCACTTGAATGGTAAAGTAAAAAAGGTAAAGGTCTTGTAGCCTTTATGAGGTCCTAGGGTCAGTAGGTTATTAATCCATGTATTGGATCTGTCTCCTTCCATGCACCATGTGTACATTTTTATCTCCCAAAACTCAGTTATGTACCCCATTACACCTGGGTGGAGTGAGGCCAAATGTTGTGCAAAGTGCCTTTCCCAAGGAAACATTTAGTCAGGAATCGAACCTGTGACCTCTCGATCCTGTCTCCGCTAGGCCATTGATGTCATTGACAGTGGAATGAAAGATGTTGTACTTACTGATTCTTTAGTCTTTATTAAATATTGCAACAAGACAATACACAGTGAAGTGCCAGGCAGACTAGCTGGTGTTGCAGACCACTCAACACTACAATTTTTATTTTTCTATGTTTCTTTCTTAACGAACTCACTCAGTGCAAGGCCATAGGGGGCCACTCATCTAAGCACTGAACTAATTGTTACTGAAGCAGCATTTCTTCACCCTAGGTCAGAAACATCAATGCTCGAGACAAGCATGACTTCACTGACCCATTAGGAGAAGCATTGGTTATGAAGGCTGCTTGGGAATTACACTGAATGCAACAATTATACACTAAGGCAATTCATAGAATGACACTTACTGATGAGTTTGCCTGCCCTCTCCTTGTTGTTCCTGGTCTCCTTGGGATGTTTGTAAAGGTACATGACGGAACGGCCGATTCCGCTGGACTTCAGACTCTCCTGGCTGCACGGTGGGAACTGGGGGGAGGGGGGCAAAAAACAAACACCATTAGTACATGTATACCAAGACTGATAATGATGTAATTTGGTGGTTATTTTATCTTTTTTTTACAAAAGCAAGATTTTCTGACTTGAAGGGAAATATCCAAACATGTGCTTTCTCTAAATGCCCTTTGAGTTTGAGTCAAGTTAGAACTTCTCAGTATTCACACATTGGTGTGATAACCAGGAGTGATGGTATTGGATAACGTAGATGTGAGACCCTAAAATGACAGTATTTTTACCTTCCCCTTAATGCCTCACCCAATAACCAATACAAATTTGGTGCCAAACAGCTGTCTTAGCAGACTGAAGGTTAGAACACAGGAGATTTGTTGTTGTTCACCTTGTAGTACAGTAGTACCTAATGATTCTCTTGCTGCTTCAGTAACTGAGTATATTTTTAAAGGGAGGGGTTACTAGTCCTTCCCCTCTGACATGCTGGAGCCACCTCCTCCAACATGGGACCCCCATTTTACGTCCCTTCCGTAAGATGGGTGTAACCACAACCAAGATGCGCTGACCCAAGATTGAAACGGGGTGTCACAGTTACCAACTCATTGGAACCAGGAGCTGCTACCAGTTAAGCTACTGGGACAGGGAGTAAAACTTACGTCTTGTAATATTTTCAACATCTCCTCTCTTATATGCAGGTGAGGCAAGCTGCGGTCTGGAAGGGGGGACAACCAGTCCTGTGGGGAAGAACAGACAGATTAATGAAGATTAGACCTTTACTGTACATATCTGCCCCATTGAGCAGTATTGGTCACAACAAATGCATAATTTATTATTGCTGTATAGACAAAAAGTTTATCTTTACTTCAGAGGGTCTTTATTTGTTTTGCACAACTAGCAAACCGCCTTTAGGTGTAACATACATTTTTTACAGTATGTCCAGACTGATAGGTTTGATCCACACACACCAGGAAGGACCCCTAGTGTTTGGATACGTATTGTGGGATCATTAACATGCTCGAGGTGTGGTTCTCCTCGAACACAGGACCTTTGGCTTAATGTCCCGTTTGACAGGACATCTCTAGCCACAGCTAGGTACTCATTTTTTACCTGAGTCAAGTGAGGAAATAGGTGATAAGTGCCTTTCCCAAGGGCAAAACATTGGGGCCTGCTAGGGATTCAAACCAGAACCTTTTAGAGAACAATTAAACCACAAGATCACCTTACAACCACAAACAAGCAAAATTCCAGTCCTATAATGATTACTTTCACTCAAAATATGATCATATCTGTACTGAAAATATTCTTACCGTGATGACAGGAAGCATACCACAGTCCAAGATGGCTTCCTGTAGGTCTTTCCTGGGGACGGGGTAAAAACATACTGTTATAACCACAAATTGAATGGGTGTGGCCATATACTCTAATTTGTGTCTTTCCTTAATGTTGCACTGGTATGATGCGGCAGAATTTGTTGTTAGTTGTAGTACGATTTTGATGTCATAGAATTTTCAAATATGTTGTGACAAAACTAATCCTTAACAAGGATCTAAGACAGCCTTTTCCATAACGGGACAGCTGAATCTTGTCAGACAAATGCAAGACTTTCCAAGGAATGCCAGCATTTTGCGATTATACGATGATCGGGCAAAAAATGGGACCACCGGTAGGGATATTTCAAGAAGGGCTTGCTTAACCTTCTCCCTGCTGCCTAACCTCATAACCAATAGGTAATTGGTAGCCAAATGGCTACTCCAGTGTGCGAAAGGTTAAACACATTTCAGGACTCACTTCCTGAGGGTCTGCATGACGCTGGGTAGCATCTTCAGCTTCCTGACGGCTGGCTGGCGGTTCTGGTTCAGCACACGGTCCTCCTGTCAATCAAACAATTTCATCAGCTAGATGCCATTTTAGAAATCTTCCGGAATATTTTGTCATCAATCAAAGGTTTACACATCGTCATTTTCGTTTTTAGACAACGTAAATACTTGAAGATAATTTATAAAAGTTTTTTTTCCCTTTTAAAAGTTTAAAAATTGTTACTTGTCTTCTGTTTCCCTTTGGTGAAAATCTTGCTGCAGGCATTTACAAGTCTTACGGCTACAATAACATCAGGATCTTTTTACAGAAAGCACACTGTATTTCAGGACAAGACAATTTGTATAGACATCTTGAAATTGGGAAACAGTACAGAAGAAATGAAAAGGAAGGAAGGAGAGAGAGACTGAACGAAAGAAAGAAATAACGGAAGAAAACAACATACATCAATTGCTGCCTTCATCTTGTTGATGAGCGCAACAATGAGGTCGTCACAGTCGTTGATGAGGTCGTGGTCTTTACGTTTCCTCCGGGCGGCCTTGTTCAACGCTTTCCTCTTCTGCAGCATGACGTCGAAGTCTGATACCATGTCCCTAATGACGACAGGAATTCAAGGCATGGTGGGTTACATGTATGAAGCAATTATTCAATGTACACCTATGTGCATGAAACAAAACATAGAAGCTTGTCCACTTAAGGTTAAAATGTGTCAAAGTACCATTCAGAGAATGCAAGTTAAACCTGCATAAGGCATAAGGTGTCTCAAGGAAATACATGTCTTGAAAAGCTAAAACTTTAAAGATAAATTGAAACCCTTCTGACACCTTTTGATGTATAGGCAGTGCCCATCTCTATAGCTTCTATGGCCTTTGGGCCACACAGTTGTGCATACACTTACAATGAAGCATGTGTGGGCTCTATCACTTATTTTTTCAGTTTGTCCCTCTAAAAATATATAAGAACTCACGGTTTGTCAGACGGTCTGTCGTCGTCGGAATCTGACGACTCAGCGGCGGGAACAGCCGCCTGTTCTGACTCCGCCCCTGTCACGCCCTCATCATCACTGTCTGACAGGACTGCAAGTGACACAAAATATGCAATTTAGTCTTGTGGGTGGGCTTTAGAAAAAAAGTTTGAGAACCTCATTTTGGTTTATCATATCATATGCACTGTACAGATAATCAGAATTCTTATTTAGTGCCCTTTACAATGTTTTACCATTTGTTATGATCATACATTTATGACTGGAGGGACCAGGGCTACTTACATGTGTATCTGAGTTGGTAGTGAAAGAAAATACATGTGATAAAGTCATAATAGAGATATGATTGATCAAATCCAAGTTTATGAGCTTTTTGTGCTGAGCTTATAAAGTCAAACCATTATAGAATGCCTTGTGTGTGTAAGTACTTGTACATGTTGAGGATGGACTTACTTCCTGATGATTTCTGCACCTCTGGAACAGTTCCCTCAACTTCAGCTTCACCAAAACCCTGGAAAATAACCATTATCTTCAGCACAAATACACAACTTACAACAATGTTGTACAACATAGCTTCTTTCGACCGCTTCAAACTGACATTGTGTGTTGATAGTAAGCTGGACCCAATAGTGCCCATCACTAAACAGAAAAAAATAAAGTGTACACAAAGAATAGACAAGCTGGCTCAATGAATAGCCATCACTTTTAGTCAAATGTACAATTAAGAGCATGCAAACATACAACATATGAAAGTATGCTATTCAGACCACAAATACCGTAAAAGGGGAAATATTTGCAGGCATTTAATTTTGGGATCGGGAAAAAAGGGTTCACGGTGAAGAGGTCACTGCTAAAACTGCAAACATAAAATCCCCATGAACATTTCTCCTACTAGTACTACAGTAAGAAAATGTCTTTACCTCAAATTCTTCATCCTCATCACTGTCACCGAAGATGTCTGCGATGAGGTCGCCGACGTCCTTGTCTTCATCGTCGCTGTCCTTCTCCACATCCTCATCATCACTTCCTCCTCCCATCTTCTCATCATCATCATCATCATCTGATACAACCACCTGTGGACAACCAGAAGGTCAAAGGTCACAGCCAGCTTCAAAACTTACAAGGTCAAAACATTGAAAACTGTCACCAAGAAGGTTAGGTTTATAGACAAAATCACATCCGAAATGGTATTTGTTTTTTGTGTAGGTGTTGGTAACATGAAGGTCAAGATCAAATATAACTTTATCCTAGCAGCTTTCAATGATATAGCAGCAGAACTTCTGTTCTTTGTACATCTTGTGAATGTTTCCTGGGACAAGTAGAATTACATCAAAGCAAACAAGGCCAAAGATTACAGTACCTTTTTCTTTGTCTGTTGATTTGAGTCGGAATCTTCATCAGAAGAGAGGGCCTTTCTTTGTACAGGCTGTGCGTCTTCATCATCATCGTCTGATAATACAGCTGCTCTCTTGCCTGAAAAAGTCAAGGTTCAAGTTTGTCATGTTTTAAAAGTGCATTTATAACAGGAGTTACTATACTGGTACAGTGTAGTTGTGTCCTGTAGCACTTTATCAAAGCGAAGCCTAGGAAAAGGTGTTTACAGTTACCCAACTGACCCTAGCCTTTTTTGGGTGGATTGCTGGCAAGGGACATGATTTTTGATCTGACATGATCTGAGTGATAAAATTCAAAACAGACTTCCTGTATTTCAATCTCTGTTAACAGATTAAGGCTTTGAACAGTTGATGTTCCGTCCTACCTTTTCTGGGTGAAAGGTTCTCTCCTTCATCACCAGATTCTGCATCACTCCCCTTTTCACGAGGAGTGTCCTCTCTCGTTCTGTTCTCCCCTTCCTCATCACTGCTGTCGTCCATCACTCTTACCCTCCTTCTGTTTGGAACCTCCTCTTTTTCTTCTTCTCCCTCGCTCCTGTCATTCTGAACTCCTTGCTCTGCTGGGTCCATCTGTTCATCTGCCTGTTCCTGGGGTCCTGGGCTACTCCCAGCACTCCTCTGTCCGTCCTGTGCACCAGGACTGTATCTATCATCACCGTCTCCTGTTTGATCTTTGTCGTTATCTATTTCTCTATCCTCATTGTTGTTCTCTGCTTCAACATCACTGCCCTGTTCCATCCCTCCCTCAGGACCAGACTCTATGTGCTCAACACCATCACCGACTGCCTCCCTGTCTTCATCTTCAGCGTCGCTCTGCTCAAAAGCGTTGTCATTTCCGTCCTCCATGTTGTTTTCTTCTTCGTTCGGAGCTTGATCAGCATCGTCACCACTCACCGAGCCACGCGGGCTGCCCGCAGATATCGGGCTGCCGGCAGGCGACTGGGGGCTTGCAGGTGACTGGGGGTCACCCGCAGGGGACTGGGGGCTACCCATTGGTGACTGTGGACTAGCAGGTGATTGGGGACTACCTGCGGGTGACTGGGGGCTTGCAGGTGATTGTGGACTACCGGCGGGTGATTGTGGACTTGCAGGTGACTGAGGGCTTCCCATAGGAGACTGGGGGCTAGCAGGAGACTGGGGGCTAGCAGCAGGAGACTGGGGGCTAGCAGGAGACTGGGGGCTAGCAGCAGGAGACTGTGGACTTGCAGGGGACTGTGGGCTACCTGCAGGGGACTGTGGGCTTGCAGGTGATTGTGGGCTTCCCATCGGAGACTGGGGGCTAGCGGGAGGTGACTGCGGACTTGCGGGTGACTGTGGGCTACCTGCGGGTGACTGTGGGTCTTCATCAGGTGACTGGGGGCTACCTGGAGACATGGGACTTGCCGGTGGGGACGCAACAGATCCGGGTGACCCAGGAGCGCTTCCGCCCGACTGTGGACTGCCCGCACCTGACTGATAGCTGCCTGCCGGTGACTGGGGACTGCCAGGTGCACTTTCAGCTGAAATGGGGCTACCAGCAGGTGAGACAGGGCTGTCTGGAGGAGACTGGGGAGGAGACATGGGCGACTGGGGAGGGGACTCTGGGCCAACTCCACCCGACTCAGCCGGGGACAGGGGACTTCCAGGTGGGGACTCGGGACTGGCAGGTGGCGACAGCTGACCGCCTGCCTCCTCAGGCTCTGATTGGATCTCCCCGTCCTACACGATTCAAACACATGGAGAAAATGCTGTTAGTCAGAGCCTGCCTGGTGTTGAAGTGGGAGGACTGATGGGATCTCCAAGCAGATGTTGGGGTAGAAAATTGTGCAGCAGCAGTTAGGGAAGACTTGCCAGTCAGAAAACATTACCATTTTGCCCCCCAACATCTGCTTTGAGAATATCAAGGAGAGACACAACTTGGGAAATTTGAATGAATGACCATCAAAATGATGGCCCAACACACATACTATTCTATGTGCATTATTTACTCCTGCAGTACTTGTGTCAAGTGTGCTATACCATGACGATTCCGAGACAACTCGGCCCCTGGGACAACTCGGCCCCTAGCCATTCAGGACAACTCGGCACCAAGCTCAGGACAACTCGGCACCTATTACTCAGTGCATGATAAGTGTATTTGGGGCTCGAAGAATGACAATTCTACCGATCTGACAGGCTGATAAGTGGAACAAGAATTTTAAGAAACTGAACTCAGTCCATACATAAGCATTTTTGTATTTCCGTAAGTCTCAAACGTTGCAAGACCGTCAAAAACATGTTGCGGGCCGGCGCGGCGACGCCATTTTGTTTGTTATTTTCGACGCTCTTTCACGAACTCGCTACGCTTAGTTATGTTCTGTTATGAAAGTGGTTATAACTTATAACAGATGAAACTAAATGTATAGCAGTTCATTCTGTTTTGTCGGTCAAAGATTTTAACAGTTTGTAGGTTTTCAAAACGCGTCGAGACAACCGAGATGATAAAACTTCCTTATTCATATTCAAACCAAGGAGGTTAAAATAGGACCTCCTTGTTCAAACTATCAAAGCGTTCCGGGGAAATAACCTGCAGAGTTTTACAATTTCCTATCTTTTTTAGACGAAATGTTTGGCAGTTAAACATGCTTTATACCTCATGTGGATTTTAAAAACTTCCTGTTCTGTTTGCTGATCTATGTCAGTTTTGAGGTTCGGTGCCGAGTTGTCCTGAGCTAGGGGCCGAGTTGTCCCGAATGGCTAGGGGCCGAGTTGTCCCAGGGGCCGAGTTGTCCTGATACCTACCATGACATGAGGCAGAGCCATGGGTAAGATTTTCAGTGTTCTATGTATAAAATCAGAAAAGCCAAGGAGAACAGATTTAGGTTGTTGACAGAAATTATGAAGAGACTGCCAACACTGACCTCTGCATCTGACTCCCCACCACTCATGGCTTCAGGAGAGCCTGGACCCTCGTTGCCACCTGGAAATAAAACGGCAAGCACAAAAATCTTAGAATTTCTTTTGTTGAAAGGTCCTAGATCATGGCGTATACATTTTCTGTTGTGTATAGTACACATCGGCTGCTGTAACGTAGTAACATCTACTTTATCAGGGAAACATTTATCAGAAACTCTACTTTCAGGCAGAAGTTTCACGTGCATCTAAAACGAACGTGATCGAAAAGACGCAGCACTTCTGTTTTTGTTATCGCCATGCTGTGGCAAAGTTGTCGCAGTTCGGAGTAAAAAATAAGAGTTTTAACTGCGCTATTTCCACTCACTATGGTTGTCATCAGAGTCAAACTCGGCCTCCATCCCAGTAAGAGGGCGCTGAAATCAGGAGAATCCCCAGAAATCTTGATGATTTCAGGAAAATCTGCGATGGTTTTCACTTTTAAGTTTACAAAACCAAGATGGCGGATTGAATTCAAACTGCGCATGTGTGATGATAACTGCACTTGCGAAAAATCTCGCCAGTCAGCGCTGCTGAACAAAGTACATGTACTGTAATTGTTCTGACATAATATTCAGCTCAACGTTATAAAGTAACAGTTAGTTATTTTAGTAAGGTAAAATATGAAATGTAAAAAAAAATCTATATTTATCAGATGTATATATTGTGACTAGATTCAACTCAAGATCTGCTTGGTTCTCAGTGGCCAGCAAATTATAAAGTCACAATCTGATTCATCTTGCAACTGGAGCAACATGACGTGCCCCTGCACCTCAGAGGAACATGGAAAAATACTAGACCAGGAAAAATACCAAGAAAAGTGACTTTTCAATTTCCTTTGTGACCATGATCGAGGAAACACAAACAAACTGAAACAGACAGGCACACCAAAAAGCAATACATCCTGACAAGCCCTTTTCATTGAAGTATTTGTGGTTAGTCTCCAAGCAAATTTGTAACGTTTGTCAAGCTCCCGGTTCCGAGGAGCAGCTTGAGAAACGCGTTACAATTTTGCCTTTCCACATCTGCTTGGAGATTAATTTATGGTCGAGGGGTGACATGAGGTCATGCGCAATGGTTGCTGGGATAGGTCCTAAATTTTCCGTGACGTAGGCGGACGAAGAAGAAGAAAGGTCGCCATTTTTGCGGACGCAGGAAATTTTGTGGAACAGTTTTTCCACCGGAAAATCCGAAAATCCGATCGTATCATTCGATCAAACTGCCATATCTTGTTCTCCAGACGAAAATCATTATATTCTGAGGAACCACCACGGGAAGATTCGAGGAAAAAGTCGCGAAAATGCCGCGTTCGCGGAGTCGCAGCGGGTCCCCCGGCTCCAAGCACAAGAAGCACTCCAAACACAAGAGACGAAGCCGCGACCGGTCCCGATCGAAGGACAGAAAACACAGATCCCGCTCACGGGAAAGGCGTGAACGGGAGAGGGACTCACACCGCGGGAGCAAGCGGCCGTCACGGGTCCGTTCAAGATCGCCTGTGCCTCGGCGATCAAGGAGTTCGAGCCCGGACGAGAGGGTGGACATCTTCGGTCGGATCATCAAGCGCCGGACGCCATCAGAGGAGCGCAGAAGAAAGGAGGAAGAAGAGAGGCTGGCCGAGTTAGAACGGCAGAGAAAAATGTAACCACTCTTTTATCATAACCGATAGCGCACTGTATAGATGGTTTGGTTGCGAAAAATGGAAAGTTCGATAATTTTTGTATAGAATATATTTTTTTTACAAAGGTAACCTAGTACCTATGTTTTTCCCAGTGTTGCAGACTGTGTTGTGACTGCGAGGTTTGTGCTGTAGCTCTCTTAAACTCTTACCGTATGGAAAGAGATCATAAATTGTAGCATTGTTTTCAAACTTGAGTCATGTAGATATTCTGTGAAAAATGATTTATTATGTTGCAGCAAAATTATGCGGACCCCCAGCGCAAAATCTGCAATTATTTCACCGATTCTGATATCACGATAACCGAATCTTGTTCAAGTTGTTGCTATAATAATAATTTATCCACAATCTTCTGCAACATTTATCGATTGTAGGTTGCTCTCACGAAATTAAGATATTAGTCGATGTGAGCTAGACAAATCTTCAACAGAAAAATCATTAGTCCCAGGGTAAGACATATGGGGCCCCCAGAGGGGCAACTTTATAGATTGTATTGACTATAAATATAATTGAGGCTTCCAAAATATGGGAGCAAAGTACAAACGTTATCAGATCTTAAATTCTTCAGAAGAATGATGGCTGTGAAGATAACTGGCTTTTCTTAACTAGCTTTGACACCTTGGAATGCTCAACAGGGTTTGAAGCCAATCCCGTGATGCAACAAGTTATTTCAAGTATTTTTCTTGGTGTAGAATTTAACATTGTTCACTTCTGCAGGTGGTAAGGTAAAATTGAAAGAAGTTGTTCACGCCCACTTTGCACAGTATGGATCAATAACTCAGAATGTTAAGAATGGAGTACGGACAGACAACTGAAAAAAAGGCTACCTGGTGACAGACAACAACTTAAGAACCCCCAGCCAACTCCTGTTTCTTTTGTTTTGCTCTATAATCTATTTTGAACATTTTCTTTTGTCCTTTTCAGAAGGCAACAAGAAATCGAGGCCAGGCTTATTGAAGAAGAGGTTGCCAAGAGAGTGGAGGAGATGGTTGCGAAACGCGTGGAAGAGGAGCTCGAAAAGCGGAAAGATGAGATCGAACGGGAGGTGCTTCGACGCGTGGAAGAAGCGAAAAAAATCATGGAACAACAGATGCTTGAAGAGATGGAACGTCAAAGGAATGCAGAGGTGGAAGCACAGAGACTGAAAGAGGTACTGGAAAGTTTTGGTGTGTCTGTCCCCCTATTCTCCACCATGGCAAATCTTTACCATTTTTTTTTTGCTGGTCATGCTTCCTCTCTTGTTTATTCTGATCTCCCCTTCCCTGGCCAGATGGTATGAAAGACACTCGACTGGTGTGATAGGTTCCTATTGTTTACATTTCCAGAATACCATAATCATAGCATGTAGTCTACATAAAAGAAAACAACACCATGCATGATGTGCAAGTAATGCTGTTCACTGGACAACTATACAAAGAGAAAGAATGGTTATTTTTACTGGGAAAAATGTATGTAAGGGATATTTTTATTTCTCTGTGTCAGTAACTTTTAGTAATTGATGTGTAAAAGGTGTGATAAGTGTGAGTTTGTAGCACTGCTTGCCTCCCCCTCTCCTTCTTTGTATTCTCTTTACTGCTCTCTCCCAAGAAAGATTTGTCATGGTGGAAAACTGAGAATCTCCTGACCACAGCAAAATTAGAAATACTAGCAAAGCGGAATGCAATATGACTCCATGTGAAAATAACAGACTATTGCAACTCGTAAGAAACTTTTTTTGTGGTGGGGCTCAAAGTGAACCTGTTTTTTGGCTCCCTTGGTTTAATAAAAACCTAACAGTTCCCTTCAACATTAATCAAAACTGTCATATGTTAAGTAACGGAATGCTCTAGCAGTCCTGAAGTTTTTGCACTGCTACATACATGTACCCCACAGTACTATGTGACATGTCATAGAAAGAGCTGTGGGCAGGCAGAAAAAAATCTCCAAAAAAAGATAAGAAAAGAACGGCAAGAAGAAAAGGAAAATACTTGTCATGTAACCATACAATCCTCTCTCCAAGTTCTTTCTAGGTGCAGCTATAAATTCCTGTATAGCATGCATCTTGACAGGCAGGTATCTCTGCAGATAGCGGCAAGTTTTTTTCTTGTTCTCATTTCAAGCTTAGAATTTCTGAGCTCAGGTCCTTGAGGACTTACAACCGACCTTGGACTCAGTGAACTGTCCTCAAATCTTGAGAGAAAAAAAGAGACTTATGAACTGTAAGAACGAAAAGATGGGACCAAGCATAGAGTAATGTATCATAACTAAACAAAGCAACCTGAAGAATTTGCAGGCACATCAGAGAAGAAAGACGGTGGGGTGCAAGAAAGGTATTTATGTATTGGTTAAGTACCTGTGCACTTTTCAAAGAGTGTTTGTTCTGTGCGAGTGACTGAGAAGTTAGGCCAGCCTGTAATGTGTTCTGATATGTATATGTAGGGAGTGTTTGCAGAATGAAAGTGGTGCTGTAAGAATGGGTGGCATGAGACCACGAATAATGGGGATGGACCTCTGATTTCTTACACGCTCGTTTGGATCAAGGCACTCAGGGTTTCCTCTGGAATGTTGAACAGTAAAAACACAAAGCCAACGGCAAAAGTGTGCCAAATATTTTAGTTCTAGAAAGCAGCCTTTTCAGTTACTGCATTGCTTTAGTGGTAGTGAAAAACTAACCGATTCGGTGTTTGGAAAATCCATATCTATAACATAGCGAGAAACACTGAGTTGTCTCTGAGAATACGAGTTTTCCCCTTAGCAGAATGTCTAGAGTTGATTCAGTATGTTTTCTTGTTATAGCTGCCCTTTTGATGGTAGGCTGGTTCAGTCCAGCCCCATTTCTTCTAGAAATGAGCTCAACACCCACCCATCCTCGCTACAGGCCGTGCATAAAGGGCCTGCAAGCTTGGATCTAGGTGCCGGGCTACCACATGTTATGTCAATGACTTGGGTTGTTGATATTTCTATCATAAGATTTCCCATGCAAAGCTTACATATGTACATGCATACATTGACTTTTCAGGATTGTTTGTTTGTGTTGTTTGATGTTCATGTTGGGATAGCTAGAAATGGTGGTCTGGGTATCTCATTGATTTAGTGCTAACCCGTGCCCTTTCTTCCTTGTTTTAGGAGGAAGAGAACAAAAAACGTGCGGAACTTGAACGGATCATGATTGAGAACAACCAAAAAATTGAAGAAGCCCAACAGAAACTGGTAGGTGTATTTCCTTGGTGCCAAAGGGGGGAGGGGGGCAGCATTCTCACAGACAGTGGTTGGGTTAGGGGCGGTACTAAGGTGATGAGGTTCTTAGCAGTTTTGCCTTGGGGTATGATAGTTTGATTTGTTTGTGTTGTCTAACATGTTCTCCTTTCAGCTTTCAGCCACACAAATCTAAACTTAAAGATGAGGCACCTCTGTGCAGCGTAGCTAGACAGTTGCGACACCACCATATAACATGAACTGTATTTGCTCTCTTTTCTTCGTGCAGATACCCACTAAATTTGCCAACTTTTGTTTTCACCTTTGGAAGAGTGCAGGTTTACTGAGAAGTAGCGTTGTGAAAAGGGCAGACCAGCACAATGGGTTTGTCGTTCTATATTGTTAGTTGTGACATCTGCGTGGTATGATTGCAAATGGTTTAGTTGACAAGAAGCCAAGCCAAAGCAGCCACGAAATAGTCTCCTTCCCATTGATACTGGAACTTGTCACATGCAAGAACATGAGTTTCTCAACCCAAGAGACTGTATAAACATGTACTCTAAAAACTTACACCTGCGAAAATCAGAGACTTACATAGGTTGGAAAAGAAACTCTGGTGCCCTGTTAAAACCCTGCCTCCCTGATAATTGTGGCGTGCACGAAGTCTTGAGATAAATTGGCGAATGATGCAAAGCAGCCCCGAACATCAGGTAGGAGGTTGCGTTGGGTAAGTATTGGACGTGACGCTTCAAGGGGGGATAAAAGGACTCTGCAAAGCATGCAAAGAAGTTCCTGTGGGCCAGATTTTTTGGTCTTCCAAGCCTTTACCTGAAGACGTGGTTTGACTGCATCATTGATAGGGCAACAGGATGGAAAGACTTCATGGTCTATCCTGGAATGGTAACAAGGAATATTTCTGTGAATCAGTATCATTTCAACGTTTGAGCCAGACGCTATCGTCAACGGGGTTTCTATGGGGAATTAGCAAGGTTGTGAACTTTGTTAGAAAACTTTTAAGTGTGTTGCCTATATATCAATCCCACAAAGACATTTTAGAAGTGTATACTTATCTTTGTAGAGTCATACTATGACATAGGATTATTGTTGGAGTGTTTTGTAGACTAGCGTTGTATTTTTTCTATGTTTACATGCCCACAGACGTTCTATTATCAAGGAGAATGGAAGGGATGATGTCCCCGCTAACATTAACCTTTTTCCCTGTCCACTATAGGCTGAGGAACGGCTAAAAATGATCGAGGAACAGCGTAAGATCCACGAGGAGAAGCTTGCATACGAGCGCGAGAAACTGAAGCAAGTAAAGGAGGAACAGAATGTAGTTCTGAATAAGAAGAACAGTCGGCCCAAGCTGTCGTTCTCTCTGAAGCCAGCCTCCTGATCAGTTCGCTACACCTTTGCCTTAATGTCAGAGACTTGGGGGATGGAGCGTTGGGTGGGGTGGGGTTGGGAGGGGGTTGTTGAGATGGACAAAGGTAGGTGTTCCGTACGGTAAAAATCGTTCTCTCTGTGATTCACCCAAAGATAAACCCGAAAATGTAGGCGGCCGTCGGTAGATACGGTACAACTCGTTGGGCGGAATCAACGTAAATATTACTCGGCGTAATACTTGAAGGAACTTTGGACCGTGAATGTTTTCAGAAACATGTACAACATGTCGTAAACAGGCTTGTAGGTGCTGAGTGTGACATTTCCGTACCTCTGCAAAGTAATTCAATCAATGTACACCAGTTTCAATTAAAAGGTTGGGATGGGGATTGTCAGGAACATTACTTTTTTTTAATAAATGGGGAAGATACCTCTAACATGCGTGGTGGTTAAATGATTGAAATGGGGCAAGAAAATTTCCTGACTCCCCCCTCCTCCCTTTTTCAGAATTCAATCCTTAATTTTACGTAATATTTCAGTTTGACACTACAGTGAGAGGTTCTGATGAGTCATTCCACCTCCTAATGTATTGTTCATCTAATGCTAATTTTGATAGTTTTATTTCCGTTCCACATAAAATTAGAAAGTTTAGGGTTTTCATTCTATGGCACTGTGGAAACTAGACCGAAATAGTCTCTTTGAGAAATGACTGCATTATATGTGTAGTGATATACAGAGTGGCTTGAAATGTACATTGTCATTCATTTGTAGGCAAAGTAGTGGGTGTAAAATTGTCAAAATTAGTGCTAGATCAGCAAACATAGGGGTCTTGTGAATAAAGGATGTTAACTGGAAGATATGGCTGGAGTTATGTTTGTTGTTTTTACTTAGACAATGGTATGAAAGGGTGTGATCTATTGCTGTGCAAGCTTCACATGGGATGATGCATGAGGACTGCTTTCATATTCTAAACTAGAGTTCCACGACCTCATACTTTCGCCAAATGATGTTTCTTACGTACCTACCGACATACCATCCAGGCATCTTCGATCATGTTCAATAACAGACACACAGACCCATGCTCGGCAGAACATAACCTTCTTTGCGAAAATCTAAAGCCAAGTGTCATGACTGGATCATTACAAACAATTTTAGGTTTGGAAAAAAGTGAAAGATCAAAATGGATCCAGGTGTTAGACAATTCCAATAGCCCTGTCCATCTGCATCAAAACATAGATGTGCATTATCAAATATTTGAGGGACATGCTACCACTCTCATTGGCTGAACCTGTAATTAGCATTTCTCATTGGTTGAACTGCTGGCTGTGATGGACAGTTAAAATCGGTCTATTCAAGCACATCCAAGGTATCACAATACTCAACCAACAGTATCATACAGGAATGCTTTATTTATCACTGAATGCCACACATACATTAAACATCAAATGTCAGTTGTTTATATTACTAAGCAGCATGGGTTTGGACAACTAGCACTCGTATTCTTACGCCATATAAGCAGTAGGACTTAACAACCTAAAGCTGTTTATTGACAAATATACACTTTTAGGAGATTCAGTAACAAATCACTGCAGCCTATCACATGTTTACCTTCAAAACATAACATTTTGCATGTGCTGTCGAAACACATTTTGTACATCGAGTAATATTTATCCTAAGGAACTGTGAATAAATTTGCATACTACAAATGGCATTCTTCTATCTCAAAAAGATACATGTTCAACTTAAGCAGGTATCTCACTGACTGCCAAACTTTGCCTGGCATTTGCAAATCGACACAACTTGTCTGACAAATTTAAAAACATTTGCAATTCGCAACGTGGTGCAAAATCTAAACTGGACCAAGAATAAATGAATATCATTTTTTATAATCATCATACATTGTTTTTTGTATTCAGTGGCAACACTGCAATTCCCAACAAAGTTATCTTGTATCTATTTTGTATCTGATAATGACAGATTGCAACCATAATGAGAATGTGACTGTCTGGGCTCAGCCATTTTGGTGGTTTGTCAGAAGTGACCTGCTTACCTGGTCTTCATATGCAAATTTACAAAGTTGGTGCAATTTCATACCACAATTTGCCGTAGTCTAGTAAGATACCCGCTTAATTAGTTACAAAAAAGGTAGTCATCCAATGCATCAGCAGCACATAGGTACATTGTATAGCATCTTTATCTCATAGCATTTATAAATAAGCATGTCTTTAACTTTGGTATGATATGCAGTTTCCACTAGATTAGACTCTAGTACAAGAATGGCATACAACATCTTTTACAGACCTAGATGTGATAGCTTTAAGCCTCAGTGTGGATTAAAACAGAGCGTTACAATCTGCTTGTGGCACATACATTTCCTCCGGTCGCCAAAGCACAGACATTATATAGTTCAAAAATTCTTGAATCACAACTGAAATGTGATTTAAATCTTTCCTATGACATACTAACCTAATCAAAATATTCATGAACATAATACCTAGATATGTCAATATTTCTCTATTCCCCATACCACTATGTTGTCTACTTATTTTGAATAAGAGTGCTACAGTCTTATGCAGTGCCTGTACTTAGTCACAACAGTTAGACAACATTGTCATACAACCCCTTGATACCATGTCTGACTGGCCAGCATTAACGGTTGACAAGGTTTGTCAGTATACAAGAATAACAATATGATAATAGACCTTGCCTCAAAGAGATCATAGTGTACTTGCTATAAGCTGTCATGTCACAAAGCTCTAGAAGTGCCGGCATGTCTTTTTATTTTGAGGGGATTTGTGCTGATTCGTGATTGGGCCAGAGTCTCTAGTGCTGGGGAAGATCGTTCATGCGCACCTACAATAACCCCCCAAAATAAACGCCGGAGCTCCTAGAACAAGAAGTCTGTGGAGGCTAACCAAGACCCTCCATTTACAAACTAGGACAAATAGAGTTTGTTGCGCCAAGTCTTTTAGCTAGTACAAGAGACAACCAAAAGACACCCTGAGCATTTAAAGACACAGTGCTTACTACAACAGAAGCATGCCTTGTCTTGTAATACTGTATCCTTGTCACCATCACTGGAGATCACAGGTTCATCAGCTCAAGTTTATTTGCAGTAAAAGCTGTATAAGCCACTTGATGGAAGAAACACTGCCTGGACCAATCACAACTGGACTGTTGATCACATGACATGACACCACAGAAATTGCTGACATCACAGGGGGAACAAATGTCATTCCTATCAACATTGGAACACGTTCTAATAATAGTTGGTACATTTTGCAGGTACATGTAGGCAGTCCCATAGCCTTTTTGAGAGGGTTGCATAATTTGGGTTGTTATCTACCGTTTCTAGGGCATGTTATTGGAAAGACAAGCCAATTCCTCTCCTTCCAATGCTTGTTACCTCCTCAACCAAAGTCAGGTTTCTATTTTCACACTGCGATGGAGTGAGGAAAATCCTTTCCAAAGGACACAATATCTAGCCAGGAATCAAACTTGTGACCTCTTGATCTCGTATATGTTAGCATAACCACTCTTGATTTCACTGATACCTTAACCTTTAAGAACATAGCCATGCATCAAATATGTGTCTATGTGTTCAAATAGTGACAGAAATGACATGGGCATCCCCATGATGCAAGCAACTTCTGTGCGTCTGACTTCATCTATTGGAAGAACGTTGTTGATCACATGATGAAGTGCCTGGTGTAGTCATACTCAATCGTAGGAATGACTGCCTGGACAAACTTGAGAAAGATCAGAAGATACCTGAAGAATTGTTAAGGAAGACATTGATTGCAGACATTATAATAATATTTATATTGAAATCTGTCAATCAACAACTTTATTACAGTAGTCAACTTAAGTGTCAATCAAGACAATCAGGAATTCAGAGGCAACACAATGTGAAGTCAGTTGCATATGTAAACTTACAGAAGGAAGGACAGTCATTTACATTCATTTGTTCAGAATGATACAATCCAAACGTCACAGAGCAAGGATACGTTGTACATAATGACAAAAATAAACTGTACTCCAACTGAACAGCGCTTGGGTCAGATAGCACAAGAAGACCAAGAGATTTGGTTGAAAAATTCTGGTGAGTCAAATTCTTTGAGTGGGAGTACAGATTATTACTGTCTTTTCATTATGTAATTAACCATCTCAGAGGAACTTTCATAATTTTCATGCACATATGAGAAAGGATACATATGGACTCCCAGCTCTCCGCCTCCATCTGCTACAGTCTGGATAATCTTCTTCATCACATCTGCATGTCTGGGAGGAACAAGTAACCGATTACTGTAAATTGTGGGGACTTTGTTTGTTTGTTCCATATAACCAGTAAACCACCTTAGGGCATAACACAGTCCTGTTTTGTACAATACTATTATAGGTACAAGCTAGGAAAGACCAGACTGACAGGTTTGACCCAATCACACCGGGATGGACCCCTACTCTTTTCGATAGATGTGCACGTGGTGGGTTCTGTGCTGAGGGTGTGGAAATAAGCGTTACCGATAAGTGCCTTTCACAAGGGCACAACTTGCAATTGGGGGCCTGCTAGGGATTTGAACACAGAACTTTTAGGATTCAAGTCAACAACCCTAACCACAAGGACACGTTGCCACCATAGTCAAGGTGTAGGAGAGGAAAGGTGTTTTAACTTCGCAGTTGTGGAGAGAACTGCAAAAACTATACATATGTAATTCTACCACAAATATTTCATGATTAATGTTTTCTGGTAGGTTTGACTCACTTGCAGGGATGTATGGAAGCCATGGGGGGTCCAGGCAGGTTTGGGTGTGCCTCCATGGTAACGGTTTTCTTGGCATGGTCCTGACTGATGTCCTCATACATCTGTTCTACTGTTAGAGGTTTCCTGTTCTGTAAAGATAAAAACAACCAGAAAGGTAACATTCGCAGGAAAATGGCCTAACAAACTACTGCTCTGTTTATTACCTCCATGAAATGTCCTGGAGGTTATATTTTCAGTAGCATTTGTGTGTCCGTGTCCGTGTGTCTGTCTGTAAACAAGATACATGATGTATCATCTATACATTGTAGTTGTTAACTTTTAATCCTGTGTCAGGATATGTCGGTTGGGGCTGCATTTGTCTTTCAGAAGGAACATAAAATGGGGGTCTCGTGTTTGAGCATGCTAAAGGGGAAAGACTAGCAACCCCTCTCTGTAAAAGCAAACCCCTCTCAGAGACTTTTCAGGGAAACAGGAAGGAACCTTGCTACCCTATGTGCCATTAGGCACTACAAAGGCCTGAACAAACAAATGAACGAAAGAATTATCTACCTCATCATATCCAAAGAGCCATAGTCTGGGTGTCTGGTAATATTTATCGTAGGTGATGTTCAGGTCGTAGGTTCTCGTCTGTAGAATCCCACTTTCTAGTGAAGCACCATCTCCGGGACTCTCACTTTTCACTGCTGCCTTCACGTCTAGTGTTGCCTAAATACAAAAAAAAATCAGATAACCAAGATCAAAGTACTTACAAAGAAATATTTCTTACTTATGTTTGCTTCCTTGAAGTGTCACAATCAAAATATGGCACTGTAAAACTTGCTAAATTCTTATCTTTGGTAAGAACGGCAAATTATAAGTAACAAACTAAGTAAAAAAGTTATAGATATGAGTGTGAGTCTATTCAGGTACAGTCCAAGTACATTGATGTTCCAGTATTTTGGACGTTATACTTAAATGTGGATGATTTTTGTGGTACAAAATATTAACCATAGATGGGTAAGAAAAAGACTTATAAGTGATACATACACTGTCTTCTGCTTCTAGCATTCCACTTGCTTCAAATGCTGTAGTGGACAAGAAAAAATGTTTTAAAAACTGCATCATTATAACTACATGTATGTGAAGCTAATATTTGTCTTGGTTCAGAGGAAGACAATGACAAATACATAGCACATTTTGGGCTTTACAACTGATTCTTCATCCAACGCTCTCCAGCATTTTCTAAAGGCAAATAGGCATATCAATTCATATACAGTTTGTGGTTAAAAACCTGCTGATCTAAAGATCTTCCTCAGTGTCAATGACGAAAAGTAGTGGATGCTACCAGAAATGTTTGACCATTACCAAAATCTATCTAGTTGCTTGAGTAATTGTTGCCTTGTGTGGTATCTTATTACCTGAACATTGAACCTTCATCAAGGCAAATAGATTAGTCTAAAGATGGTAAGTCATATATATACCTTCCATGTCTTCTGCTTCCTCATCCTCATCTTCTTCGTCATCATCATCAGCTGCAACAGAGGCTCCTTCAGTTTTCTGTGATGATGTGAAAAATGAGACAGATCAGGGCATGTCATCATCATCATCATCATCATCATCATCATCATCATCATCATCATCATCATCATCATCATCATCATCATCATCATCATCATCATCTTCTTTACTGCTTAGATGGAGTTCGAGTGGATTATTAGCAGCTGTGCTAATTTTAGTAACAGGTGCAAACAAAGGGTAGGAATGGGGATAGACGAGGACTACTACGTCTAGTGCAAAGAACAGGACAAGTGAAAGTAGTGATGTTAGTAATTATATATTTACATATGTCAAACTGGAGAAACCCTTTACATGTCATTTAACTTTGCCATAGAGATCAGTTGTCCTGATTCTGTTCCTGGATTCCATTATTGAAAAAATCCCTGCCTTCCCTCTAGTGAGATGTAACTGTACTGCACATCTTGCATGCTTTTGTGCCATTTCATAATGACAGGACAACTACATTTTGTCCTTAACTTTCTAAAATTGGTACATTTGGAAAGTAATGTTAAAGTTTTGAGAAGTCACTGAACAGGAAACACAAATGAAACAGCTTTATCTAACTTTAGAATGAAACGTAACTACTGTAGTCTACCTCAAAATCCACATTTGGCAAAGTCTTACCTTGGGTTCCAGAGTCATTTCCGACACTGTCTCTGTTACTGAGGTAATAGAGCTGGGGTCTGCGTTGTGATGGGTGTCCACCCAGCCCCCCTCCCCATCCTCCTCATCTATCACCTTCTCATACTCCTCTTGATACTCCATCTGTTTGCAGCGCTTGTAGCACGGGACTGGAAAATAGGAAGTTTGTATTCTGATACTGGTTCATAGTATTCTAATCAACTTTATCATTGTTGCTACATATCAGTGCTAATAACTACATGTGGGTCATCATTATTCTTTATTGCCATAAGCAGATTTGAATATATCTTGTGATAACTCTCACAATGCAAAAATAGATAAAATACATAACTCACCATTTCTTGTGATGAGAAACTGCTTGTCTTTGGGAAGGTACGGCTTACACTTGGATTCATCACCAGCAGCCCTGAAGAGAGGAAAAAAGCAAGGAAAAGTGAATAAACTTCTCTTAAACTTTAAAGGTGAAGTACACAGATTTACACTGACTTGAAGACTAAAAGGATAAAAATGGACTTTAGGATAACCTTTGAATTCTAACTGCTCCCTTGATAAAGGCAAAGGTACAGCAGACGAACTCAAACTGAGGGCAAAGCATGCCACTTTTTTGATAGCTAGCTGTGAGTAGCGGCTTTGCTGCGGCTTGCACTTTTAGTCCAGTACATCACGTCACCCCTTCTCTTCTCGATAAGTGTGTAGGGTTCTTTTACGTGCAGACTGCAGAGGTTTGATGCTTGAGGCTAACGCCTGAGGCTCTCTCATAAAGAGTCATATACGGGGCCACCGGCTTTACCTCCCCCTCTGAAAGGATGATACGACTCTTTTCCACGCGTGAACTCGGACCACAGAATTTGAACGTGGTGATGTGGTGAGCGTCAAAGTGCACAGACCTCTACGCCACATGAACATAACTCACTTGAAAACGCTCTAAAAAGCAATATCTTGAGTAATCAAAGCTTAGGAAGGCAAAAATATAATTTCAATAAAGAACATTGCCTGATCAAGTTGGTTCAATCAACTTGCTTCACAAGTTTCAGCAAATAAAAAAATTAAAAGGAGAGTAACGCCACTTACCACTGCCAGGTGGGACAGTGATGTACCAGGTGGTCACCTGCAGCTATGAACTCCTCAGGTGTCAGCACACCTGTCTCCTTGAACTTAGATTCCTGAGAGAAACACAACAATCATAGTTATCAGTTGAGTAGGCGTGTCAGTAAGTTGAGAAACCAATATTTTGCATGCACAAGATCGATCATGGGATTTCTTAGCAAATGTACGGAGAAAATAAAGATAATTTCAACACATTTCTCGTCTTCTAATAAACTTTCATGAATACAGCACAAGCGTAACTATAGAAATGGCCTGCGTAACTATAGTAATGGCCTGTTCACAAGGACAAGATTGTCAGACGAAACTGCCCCATCCTTCAACCTGTGCTACAGAAATGGCGTCCGCACCTTGAGCACCGGAGTCAGGAATTCCGCCACTCCTAGCGCCGTTCCTTTGACACTGTTGATCATACTCTGCATCTTGAAAAGTTCCTTTACACGTCCTTGGACGTTTCCACTTTCTTAGAGGCCTAAAATCCCTTTTCCTGGGAGAAATCACACTCAAGCTTTCGGTACACGTAGAGATTTTACTCGAACCAGGAAGTGACCCTATGACGGTGATGTCATCATGCTTCCCAGAAAGCATTGCGGGGCAGACTTGATATACACAATGGTGTCGCTGTATTACAGTCAGAAGGTTAAGTCTGGTTCGGCTTGAATGACAGTCTTTCAGTCCAGTTTGCAGCTTCGGGTTTCCCATCATGGACTCCTCTACCCAATATACAACAATCAGAGCGGCATTAATTGTCCTCGACTAACGGGGGTACCGACAACACTATTCTATGTTACCGGCTAAAATCAAGGCCGAGGCTTTCCCTCAAAATAGGAAGGAACTTTATCATATTTCCCTGACAGTGCAAGAATTCTCGAGCTCTTACTACCAAATAATACTTGCGGAGAGGACTGAAGAGACTCGGGAGCTACAAATCACGATTTGGACATCAGGCTAGCATATCTTTGTTCCCCACAATAAACTCACAAGACATGCCCTTAACCCGTGAGTTTATGGAATCAATGAAACGATTTCGCAATCTCAGGTTTGCTCCTTTTCTATCCGCGTCCTATTTCAGGGGTGGCAGTGTTTGGAAATTGTCCATTTCAAAAGATTTCAGTGGTAAAATATTGATCTTTGCAAGAACTCTTTTTATTTCATTCATCTTCAACGGTTGTCCGAGTAGTCTTTCTGGTCGGGTGTGGGTGCTTATATCACGTTCTCCCAAACTTTGAGTACTTTGTCACCTTGTTGTGCCCATTCCTTTATTTGAGTCGTCTGAAAAAAAACACACCCTCAAACATCAGTCGCTGGGCAACAAACTTTCAGTCTCTCCATTGTACGTCTCCTTGCAGGGGACTTTGATGTTTTGACCTTGTATGTGATATGTGACTCCACACTGACACTTGTCCTCCATGGAAGTTTTGTCCTTGAGTGCTACTAAATGTAATGAAGAGTTCTTGTTGGTTTGAAGCACTAGGTGTTATTTAATCACAGGCTACGTTAACGTTCTTTCAATCATATCTAGAGATCGTCACGCCCCTTTATTGTGTTAATGAAGCGTAAACATGGTGTTTTGCTTGTAGTCTTAATTCTCAAGGGAGTGCTTACATGAAACCTGAATGCTGTGTTAAAAATTTGAGCTTTTGGCAATCGATTTAGCACCAAACGTGATAACTTTTCATGGTGCGTAAAATGTAATCTCCAAGTAGATCTATCGTTGACAATGCAGTATCCAAAGTGCTAACCTGTATTCAATAGGACTCCGGTGACCTAGTGGATGCTGGTTGGCCCTTTGGATATCTCATCTAGCCCTTGCAAATCATGCTGATTCAGTCATAAATGAACAAGAGACTAGACATATTTCAAATGAGACATCAAGCCTTCTGTGTAAATTCTCCAGTGATTTATTTTCTACATCAAAATACTACATTCACATCATTTTTGACAAATCAGAAATATACAGAAAATAGAGCTTGTTTGTGGACGAAAATAACTTTGTGAGCAATATACATAACATCAGAAAAAGTGGAAATGTACATCTAGTGAAAATATTTGACTTTCTTTGTAATTCTTCTATAGAAAATCTGTTGTGACACAAACTATACAATCAAATAGATATTGATACATTTATTTGAAGTTGCAATAGAATTCTTCTCTGTGGATTCTATAAACTTGGACATTGTTTTTCAAGTTCTTCAAGTACTAGCAGCTTGCAAGTTGCATAGTACATTGTATATCTTAAGGCACTCTGGGTATAGTGACACAAATATAGTGATACCACACCATTTGTAAACATTGTATTGACAACACTATATTTGACATATGAAAGAACAGGTCATTTAAAACATTATCTTATGTACCCACCAACAGTTAACGCATACTTTCAATAACACAAATCCCAACCAAAATTCCCACAAATTGCTTCAAGCAAATGGAAAAAACAACAACACTTGGGCTCACAGTCAAACTTTGCAGTTTCTCTGATTTGTCTTGAAGTATTCCTCAAAGAAACAAAACCAAAGCAAAAGTGTTCAAACTCAGTTTCACATTGCTCTGAATGCATTAATTTTTAAATAACTCCTATTTTTTCTTGAGTCTGAAACTAGTGGTCCAAACTCATGAGAAGTGCAGATCCTCTCTTGGTCCAGTGGTCTGGAGGCATGGCCCCAGTCTTCAGGTCAACAGCAACAACGAACGACGCACGCCCGGCGGCACCCGCACGGTTGGGGAAGTAGTAGCACGGGCACGCATAGATACCTGTAAGAAGGAGGCACAATGGCATTGTTAGAGATTATCAGCGTGTAACAAGCTGTTCGTTCGTATAGACCCTTGTCGTGCCTAGTGGCCTTGCTGTTTCAGTGGCAGGTATATTTTTTTCAGTGGCAGGGTATATATTTAAAGGGAGGGGTCGCTAGCCCTTTCCCTTTACAGTCAATAATTATCTTATCTGATGCCATTTTATCCCAGAACTGCAAACTGAATTCTCTTTACATTTCAAAACGTAGAAGGTTCTCCTACCTTTGCTGCTCTTCTTCTTGT
Source organism: Branchiostoma lanceolatum (assembly GCF_035083965.1). Classification (NCBI taxonomy): domain Eukaryota; kingdom Metazoa; phylum Chordata; class Leptocardii; order Amphioxiformes; family Branchiostomatidae; genus Branchiostoma; species Branchiostoma lanceolatum. The sequence continues at coordinate 13,701,134 of NC_089738.1, read as the reverse complement.
TTTCCACTGGTTTGAAGTGGATGGTTGGGATGGAGCAGACCAGCTGCATGGGCTCAGCCTCCACCAGACATGCGTTCTTCTTGTCCCAGCCTGCCCCCTCCAGGTACAGACCTTTCACCCACACACCGTCCTGTAGACAACAGCAACATTATATCAATATAAGAAGAAAACTGTGATCAGTAGGGTTTTAACTGCAAACTATATTAGTATATATGAACTGACATGCAAATCAAGTGAAGACAATTTTAGATAGTCAAATAGGACTCAGCTTCATACAAGGAAATTGTCTCGAGGCTTGGTACCAACGGGCACATGACAGAACACACGAGAACCTGCCTGACCTATCACATGTGCGAGAATGCAAGAGAGGAGCATTCTGAATTCAAGACTTGGCATGTTCTTGTTGGAGACTGACATCCTCGACCCTTACCTTTGGTGCCCCAGTGATGTTGTTGTCATCCACAGTCGACACCACAAACTCCCAGGACAGGGAGTCCACAGACACGCTGTTCTGTCGTGCGGACGTCTGCAGAACCGCGGTGAGGAAGCCCGTAGGGAAGGTGAAGCCGGCCATCCAGAAGATGACGGGTGGGTGGGCCGTCTCCGCCCACTTGGCAAACTGCTCCACCCTCTGCAGCAGGTCACGAGTCCAGGCAGCCAGAGGCTTCATGGAGGGATAGGCCTGAAGAGGTGGTGAATGTTTGATTACCTTCGCCAAGAAGGTCATGTTTTCGGTAGCGCGTGTTCGTGTGTGTGTGTGTGAGTCTCTGCTAACACGAGAATTGATTATTTTGTATGTGGGTAGCACTTGCTTGTTATCATATTAAATTTCTTTCTTAAAAGCTCTTTATAAATATTCCACATGATATTTCTGACAAAAATACAAAATTAAGGAAAGAAGCATTAGACTGAAATTTTTTGCATTGTTGTTTGGACTTCAATATCACTGTCAGATATGAAAAAATATATTATTAGTACTTACAAATTCCCACATAGGCGGTACAGTGGCCGCAAAGATACAGTTGAAGGTCTCTTCAAGGTCACTGGACATCACCACGATGCCCTTGATTCCCTTCTCAAGTTCAACCAGAGACTTACGCATGACCTCCAACAGGGCATTGTACCGTTGGATTTCCTGAAACAGAAATTGGCTGTGTTAGCATCTTGGTGAGAATAAACTGTAGCCTAGATGCATTGTTAGCTATAGTCACTCACACTGATGTAACTATGGCAACCTATGGCAAAACGTCACTACAAACTTGCATTTGGATCATAAGTCTTCCCACGTGTCCCTCTCTTTAATGTTCTTAAAAGGTAGATTATGTTTGATTTTATAGCAATCTTTATTGACACAGCAAAAGTACAGCGACTATCAATCTACATGTATATGAATGATTTTACATTAGCATCCTATACCTGTAGCAGGACAACATTGAGTGGTGCGTTGTCTCCGTCCAGGATCTTGGCTGTGCCTTCGTAGTCGATGTTCTCTGGGATCTTCCCTAGGACATCAGCCGCAAGCTGGAGAACCTACAAGGGCACACAGGAATGGCATTCTGTTACATCTAAGGGCTTCTATCTTCACAATCAGTAGATCATAACTGTACAACAAAGGAATATTTATTCATCGTTCAAGTGGCATCCTTACTTGATAACTTTAAACAATGCCTGGAGTTAGGTGTGGAAGCTCACTCAATGTAATAAAACTGGTGTTTCCATTACTGTACTAACAGTATGTGACTATAGTGCCATACACTCTATTTTCTCCCTACTGTGAAATTAAATCACCACCAGGGACTTAAAAGTATCTACAGTATAAAGCTTTTCTATAATACACAGTAAAGTGATTATACTGGACAATACTGATACATGTGATTCATTTTTGAAACAATTACAAGAACAAAGTTGCATTTGCCGTTTTCTGTTTTTCATTCCATAATATCTTTAAGTTAGTACAAAGACTAGAAATTTCAAACCAAATCCCTACCTTGTCCTCCTTGCTCTCTCCCTTCCCTCCGGCCGACACTTGTGGCACCAGCGACAGCAGAGTTTCGAACAGCGTGCGCGTCTCGGTGATCTGGCTGGCAATGTCAGCGTTTGGATGCTGTCCGAAGGCCTCGGGGTGGTCCACGCCAGGTAACATGCTGATGTACTCCTTGTAGGTCTGCAGAGGGCCGTCCTTAGGGATGTAGTAGGTGGGAAGGCTGGACAACCTGGGAGGAGTGTGCGAGAGGTTATCAAACTAATCTTATATTAAGTAGATGTGGCAATGTTTTGCAAAAAAGTTTTCTTACGCCCCATTCCAATTGGGCGGCGACCATGCTGCGATAGTGCTGCAACCTTCAAATTTACAGATCACTCAACATATTTTTAAAGATAAAAGACTTTGAAGAATTTTTTGGTGTGTTCTGTTGTCTTTTCACTCATACATTTTGCATGATTTTTCAATTATGAAGTCAAGGGTTACACAAATCTAACTTACATCACAGCTAGGCCACCATCTAGTGGAATGGGGCCTTAGCAAGGTGACTAAGTCTTGTATCAAATACCATCAATCAGTGTAATTTACATAATGAGAAATAAACTGTTATCCAACTCAAGAGATTTAACTCACCGGACTTTTCAACCGAAACACGTGATTCGGTTGAAAATTCCGGTGAATGAAATCTCTTAAGTTGGATAACAGTTTACTTCTCATTATGTACTTTACCAACTCAGATGAACTTTCATGCTAAATATTGTACATAGCACTGATCAACTGCAGTAGTGAATGTTAAGACAGAGACTGACTTGTGGAATGGAGCGGACACGGCAGCGTCGCTGAAGACGTCCGCAATGTACGTCATGAGCAGCCTTCGGTCGAAGTCGTCGGTGATGTGGCCTCCGTAGTTCACCCCCGCGATCAGGTACTTCAGGGCGTCCCATGGAGTCTCGTCGTACTCATCCAGATAGATACTCAGCAGATTCTCAGACACCTGATATGTGGCAAGACACATTTTCAATTTTTTTCTTCTATGCATAGCCCCAGTCCTCAGCTTAGCAGCTGGGCTGTCAGTTATTACTTGACAGGACGCTGTTGTACAACACTGAGGGGGGCGTCATTTGTTACCTTGAATTCACCGTTAACATATTAACTGACAAAATTATATGCATTTTAAAGTCTAATGACAGATGGCCACAAAGTGACAGCAGAGTGTCGGGTTTTGTCAGGGTTTGCAGCCTAGTTTTGCAAGACGAACACAAAGGAACAATCCAAAAACCTTTCGCAAGAACAAGTAAGTAAAAGTACAAGGTGTAGATCTCACCTCAAAGTCGGAGTCGTTGAAGCCATAGATGATGTTCCAGCCCAGCTGGAGGAACTTGCGCCGCTCCAGAAGGATGGAGTGGAAGAAGCAGAGCCCAAATAACAGCTTCTTGTACTTGTCCTGCTTGTGGCAGCGGGAAAACTGCTGCTCCGTGATCAGGTTGTACAGACGCTTCATGTTGGCCTTCAGACCCTATAGAGAAGACAGCAGCAAACAAGCTGTAAGTGGATACCCCTAACAACTTGACATTACATGTCTACAGCAATTGGGTCAGATAGCTGAAGGAGACCGAGAGATTCGGTCGAAAATTCCGATGATATTTATTGAGTGGGAGAATAGTTTATTCTTTCATTATGTAATTTACCTACTCAGCTCGGATGAACTTTCATGATATGATCAGATGAACTTTCAAGCTGGTCTGACATTACTGTGTGGGTGTAGCCATGAGTCATCCTGGCTCTCAGCTACTACACCATTGGACCCAAGCCAAGCCATTCTTCTAATTCTCCAAGTATCCTATTACACCACTTCTGCCTTACACGTTGCCAGATACAAAGACAATGTCCACATAACTGCGGATGTGAATCAAAACAAAGAAAGATTGAATATAAAACCTCTGTTTTCATAGAGGTAACAAGGTATTGTCCATACCTTGGGAGGTTCTGTGGTCATTTTGATGCCGGCCTGTAGGATGGAGATGGGGAACTCGGGGTGGGGGCTGGAGCTGAGCCACAGCCGGAAGTCGGGATGGGGCTCCTCGATCTGCAGCTGCTCCACCAGCTTGTCCAGCTGCGGCATCCAGCTGAGGGACAGGTGGCAGTTGGCCAGGAACACCCAGTTGCCCTGGACAGGGAACGGATGATTACATTCAGTTATTTTCAGTTATGAACAGTTCATCTAGGTTCAGTCCTAAACCTAAATGCGTGGTTTAGGTCTGCATACTTGTACATTGCACCAATAGATTACTGGTGATATTGTTTGGTATCAGTCCTTGGATATAGACTCAGGGAAGGGATTACATTTATTTAGTGTGCTTTATTAGGGTAATGTAAAATGTAAGGTATGAAAAATTTAGGTATGGACAAGGGCAGAAAAACTGCTGTATCTGCAATGTATCAAGTTACAGATAATATGATTAAAGAACTGTTCAAACAAAGGAAAAGAAACTTATATAAGTTACTATAGACAGATCAATTGAAGAAGAAAATAGGTAAGACACATGTAGCATGAGTCTTCAAAGCCCTTACCTCTCTGACTCCCTCCTTGATCATGCGAGTGGCGATGGGTGCCTGCCCCTGCCCCAGGGACAGGGCATGGAACCTGCTGGCCATGCCGGACTGTTCGGCCAGCTGGAGAAGGCTGCTTGTCGGGTCCTGAAAACATCATCCAAATTGAGAGGTAGCAGATTTCACCCTACCCATACTGCTATGCATACACAATTAAACATAGCTGTCCTTAGTGCTGAACACCATCCACACACAGGTTGACACAACTGTCCCAGGAGTTGAGTATCACCCACACACAGATAAACAGACCTGTCCTTGGTGCCGAACATTATCCACTCACAAGCAAACAGACCTATCCTTGATGCTGAACACCATCCACACACATGCAAGCAGACATGTCCTTGGTGCTAAACAACATCCACACAAATATAAACAGACCTGTCCTTGGTGCTGAACACTATCCACACACAAGCAAACAGACCTGTTCTTTGTGCTGAAAACTATCCACACACAAGCAAACAGACCTGTTCTTTGTGCTGAACACCATCCACACAAAGGTAAACAGACCTGTCCTTGGTGCTGAACACTATCCACACACAAGCAAACAGACCTGTCCTTAGTGCTGAACACCATCACACAAAGGTAAACAGACCTGTCCCTGGAGCTGAGTGTCATCCACATACAGGTAAACACGCCTGTCCATTGTGCTGAACACCATCCATGCATCCACACGTAAACAGACCTGTCCTTAGTGCTGAACACCATCCACACACAGGTAAACACACCTGTCCTTGGTGCTGAACATCATCTACACACATGTGAACAGACCTGTCCTTGGTGCTGAACACCATCCACACACTGGCAAATACACTAAGTCTTGTCCTTGGTGCTGAACTCTAGCCACACTCAGGTAAACATGCCTGTTTGTGGTAGCATTTATGCATCACCAGCACACTTCATTACGATATTCAATTTAGCATACAGTCACAATTGCTGTTAAGTTGTGTCCGACCCGAAAAACAAATGATACAAAACAATCAAACTAGAACCTACCACTCCAGGGGACAGCACAAAGATGAGGGGTGTTTTTGTCGTGGAGTCATCAACCACAGCCTTCATGTCCAGAACGGGGGGCTCCACAAACTTGGACCCCAGGTTGTTCACGATGAAAGAGGTCACGCAGAAGGAGACACGGTCAGGACGGAGGGAGCGGACGATCAACATGCGCTGCAACTCATTGCAGGCATTGTCCCATTCACCTGAGGTAAAACAGTACAGTCAATAATCCATCATCATATGAAAAACAAATTTGACAGATATCCAGTAATGTAAATAAAGCCTATCTACAAAAGATATGAAACATTTGATTATGGTAAACTAGAATTCAATGGGACTTTTAGTTAGAAACAAAGCTTGGGGCTAAAGATGCAGGGCTTAGATCTATGGTTATTTGCCCATACACTAAGAAAGCTGTGGCATGTTTACCAGGTAGAGGAGACCTCTCTGGCTCAGACGCTGTGTACCAGATGTGCCAATCACGTGGGTACTGCTCAAAGGATGTCATGATCCCATGGAAGTTGGTAAGTCTAAAAGTGAACAAAGGTTTTCATGATAAATTTATACTTTTACAAGAAGAAGATAATGACATGACTGTATAATTATTTGAATGATTTATACATTCACATTTAGTATGATTTTTGTGTTATCTTAGCTATTGTTTAAGTATCTCAATCTGGCAGAGGGTAAAATCTTAGTAGTTTCAAAGTGCTGAGGAGGCCATTTAAGGTAATCTATTTCGTCTTGGACAAATTTTAGCAAAACAAGAGGAGAGTTGTTCAATACAGGCAACGTCAATCATTCTACTTTGATGGTAACTTGGCAAAAACCGCATAGCAAATATCAACAAAAGATCTTATACAAGGACTAGAACTAACTTGTCCAGTTCAGTGATGTTGTCCCAGGAAGAGTCCACCAGCCAGGTTGTGCAGGGGTTGTCCATCTGGTCAGCACGGTCCATCACCTACAAATACACAACAGCTTTGGCATAAACTTCCAGGAAACTTTGACCCAACTTTTGAGCAAAAGGTTGAGTGAGATCACTATTGACCTATGTATAACACATCCTTTGGAGTGACGCAACAGTTTTGCTAGCATTTGGCTTTGCCATAGAATACGGGAAATCCTCCAATTTAAAAAGAAATAGACTGTATTCCATTCTTCACGCTAACTTGGTACACTATTCACAATAAAGAATCTAATATTGAGCTCTTTTAAAGTCTTTTATTAACTTCCAAGATGGATCCCGTTTGGGAGTGAAAAACTAAATTTTCAGTGTTTGAAAACAGTTCATTGTGGATATTTTTCAAGAGAAGAGTTTTGCAAAAAGAATGCAAAAAAACAACCAAGGACTGTATTTAGAGTGTCATAATTTAAAATGCTTGTTGAAGTGACACCTGTGCTGTGCTCACCTAGGGATCAAAATGTTCACTATGCAGACATGTTCACACCTGAGTCTTCACCTGAACAAAAACATCTTACCAGGCTCCTCCTTCTGTACTTGGACCTATTCCTTTTAATGACCTTTATGGGCATGTGTTGATGGAGCAAAAGGAAGTACGGTTGAAGGAACATGACATTTGTATTCACAGATGTTACCTAAGGTTTTAACTTTCACAAATGGCTAGCCGCATTTTCGGAAACTTGTTCATATTGACAATCTCTGCATTGTAACTACAGTATATGAGAAACTGCCTAGACATCAGAAATTCGATTGATGCCTGTACAACTAACAAGTCTCAGTCTGTAAGTTTCAAAATGTCTACATCATTCATATAAGTCTCTTATAGACTGAACAGATTTTTCTAGTTTCCTACATTGTTGTTAACACTCACTCACTCCGTCAAGCTCTCATGTAATCTTCCCATGACTTCTTTTCAAAGTTGCCATATATGTTGTTATATATACAATTGTTGAGTAATACAGTTATCATAATAGTAATGATACTGACCACTCCACCCCTGAGGAAGAAGTTGTACTCGTCCATGTTGAGTTTCCCAGCATTCTCCAGGATCTTGGCACACATCTGGAAGGAGAAGAGCAGCTTGTGCCGCTCAAACAACCCTCGGCAGGTGAACCTGGAAATATAAGAACAGAATGATTTAGTTTTGCTGTTCATCTTGTAGTGTCCAGTGGCACATATAGGTCAGCAAGTCTTCTTGCTGTTTCAGTAGGACGGTATATTTTTACAGGGAGGGGTTGTCAGCCCTCCCCCCTTTTAATAATGTGTTCAAGGCACCTTCTTAAACACAGGACCCTCATTTTACATCCCTTCCCTAAAGAAGGCTGCAGCCACAACCAAGATTACCTTCCCACAATTTGAATTAAGGTCTCCAAGTAAGCAACAGAATGAAGAATGAAGAACAGTTGGCATCTCTTCCCACCTGTATACTGCGTATGTGTGGTACTCATTCAGGTTACTGATGCGCTCCTCCAGTTTGGGGCTGCGCTGACTCTTGTCGATGGAGATGACGAAGAGATCGATGTAGGCGTCCAGGGAGAACTGGTACATGGGGTCGATGCGCCCCATGTCGTTCAGCACGAAGAACAGAATCGACGCTCGCGTGGAACATGGCCTGTAACCCTGTGGATGGAATATTTCAGATGTTGGCTTTTATGGAAATTGTGAAAATATTGCATCTTGATCAGATATACGCGCAATCAGACTGAGTGTTTTTGTTTACATCCTGGGTATTCAGTGATTGTGCGCTGACTGGTAGGTAAAAGGATGTGAGCAGATCAAATTACTGAATTTGTATTTGAATTAGCAGGTGAAAGGAGATGGAAGGATGCTATGAGACTGGCTGTAGACAGAACTTGCTGGACTTCTCTAACTGCCTGATTTGTCGCATGACGTGCACAGAGCCTTTAAGTCTAAGTAAGTTAGTCCACTACCTGCTTTTTGCCTACCACTGCATCATTGCAATCACCCGTATTTATGCCCACACATTAGAAAAACAAACAGATCAACAACTGATAAGATTTAAAGAGAATTCAAACTCTACAACTGGATACGAATTCGGAGATTTATTTCCGGACGTTTCGAGTGACATCCATCACTCTTCTTCAGCGTCACTAAAATGAACTAGCAGAACTAACCAGTACTTATATACAATGACTAGAAAAACCGGTTTTACATGGCAAATCACACAGTCATGCAGTCATGCATAAGACGTATTGAAATGTAAAACAAGATCTGGAAGGTTCCTATGGTAAGACAACACCATAGGAACACTATTGTCCTTTGGTTGGGGGGAGGGCAACCTGGGACCGCGCCCTCCCCCCAACCAAAGGACAATAGTGTTCCTATGGTGTTGTCTTACCATAGGAACCTTCCAGATCTTGTTTTACATTTCAATACGTCTTATGCATGACTGCATGACTGTGTGATTTGCCATGTAAAACCGGTTTTTCTAGTCATTGTATATAAGTACTGGTTAGTTCTGCTAGTTCATTTTAGTGACGCTGAAGAAGAGTGATGGATGTCACTCGAAACGTCCGGAAATAAATCTCCGAATTCGTATCCAGTTGTAGAGTTTGAATTCTCTTTAAATATTTGTTACCTGGATGTCTAACCTTCACAAACGTAACTGATAAGATTAACAAATGGATGAGTGTTTGTCCCCACCTCTCTGGCCGCGTCGATCTTGATCTCCGTCTGCTCACTGATCTGCAGCTGTTCCCCGACCTCTGCGGACGTGACCTTGGACGACTGTAAGGTGTTCACCAGCTGTTCATCGTCCAGGAGGGAGCCCTGGGCCTCATTCAGCAGTCTGGTAATGGTGGAAATCAGTCTCTTAGTCTGGTTTATTTCATCAATGTTTGTGTTAACTAAAGATGAGGATGTGCTAGGGGGGTGTGGGTTCCTGGCAACACTTGAAGGTAAATCTTGGAGAACCGGCAATGTATAACGGTAAATTCGGGAGGGCTGGCAATGGTTAACGGTAAACTGATTTACTATTGTGACTCATTGTTTGGGAGCCCATACTGTTAATTTTTGTGTTTAAATCTGTCATTTTTCAATGGTTAACGGTAAACTGACTTGTTACTGTGACTCATTGTCTGGGAGTCCATGCTGTTCATTTTTGTTGTTAAATCTGTCATTTTTTAATTTCAAGCTTAATATCTTTCCGTCAATTTTAAGTCAAGAAGTTCAGATTTTTTGGGTGAAAATTTTTCTGTCCCAAATTTACATCACCTGCGTAGCCCTGTGTAGCTGTTGTAAACATAATCTCATTGATAGAGCTAAAACTACAGGATTCTATCATTACACATGCTGAACATCAATTCATCTCTGTGATCTACTAGCATCTGTTGCCCACCTGAGGATCTCATCCTCCAACTCCTTCAGTTTCTTCTTCCCGGCAGCGATGTTGATCACCAGGCTGTCCTTCTGCTCCTCAAGCTCTGGTCGTTCCTGAGAGATGAAAAATAAGACGATTATGAATGAAGCACTGTGATACTGAAAGAGCTTAAACTTAATGGATTCGAATTCTAAGTGCTTAAAATGAATTTCAAAGAAAGTGCTTTTAATGCTGAATGACAATTCTTTTTTTTTTACATGAAAGAGGGCTGAAATATGGAGAAATAAGAGCTGGAAAGAATTTTATCCGTTGGGTACGTTTTTTTTACACAACATTCAGGAAATTGTCCTTACAAATGCAAACATGACCTATTACGATACGTTCTGTCAAAGTGCAATCAAATTCACCTTTCTGACAACTATGCCCAGCAGCTGTGCCTCCAGACCCTGCTCTTTCACAGCGAAGTTGATGATCGTGGTCTTGGTGCTGATCTCAGGGGTGTAGTGGGGGTTACTGAGCTTGGTGGTGATGTAGAACTTGAAGTCAGGGCTGTACTCAACCTCCTTGTCACCCAGCCTGATCAGGAAACGGCCACCTGTGACAAGACACCACAGATTTGTGTTACTTTTGTGTCAATTCTGATGCCTCTGATCTTAGATTTGTTGCTTCTTAAAGGTACGTATTGTAGAATTTGTTGCAAAAACTGCAAATATTCTGAATGCAAAAATATTCAGATTGACATTTGCAACTTATTTTCAACATTACATTTGCATCATTTTGTCACATTTTGATCCATTGTTGGCGTCATTTTATGTCTTAACTTCTCCCTGCTGCCTAACTCTGGAACTAACAGTGCCAAACAGCTACTTCAGTGTGCTAAAGGTTAAGTGATTATCATTGATTGGATCAAATATCATGACAGATATTAAGTGTCCATCATTCTTTACTGACCGACTTTGATGATGGACTTGCTGAGGATGGGGCTGAGAGAGGGGTCCAGTTCCTCCTGAACGTTCTGCAGCAGCACAGGTGTTCCGAACTGTACAGCGTTCTCCAGCGTTCGCAGGTAGTCATGCTGCTGCAGGTCGATGATCTTCAGGTCCTAGAATGAAAACAGAAAACCAAACTCATGAATGATTTCATCAGGTTGGTAAAAGGCTAAATATCAAAGCTCTTTATTCACAACCAAGGAGTTACAGCAGTTGATGTTTCAGTGACCGTCTGTCACCTTCAGCAGGGCAATACTGACTCCCTGTCTTTCCATGTTTTTAAAGGCAAACTTTGTGTGCCTCTTTGAAAGCATGTGTGGCCTACACCTTCTAGCAACTTTAAGATGAACTGCAGAATATAACAGACTCTAAATAATGCTTGCCAAGCTTTGAAAAAAATTGGTACCAAGTTTACCATATTCAAAATTTATTGTTCAATCAACCTTGCAGCCCTTACTGGGATTTATTGTATTTACTGATTTATTGTATCAATTCTACAGCTCTCTCGCCTTATAAAACACAGTTATTAATTGAAATATAAAAAGCATAAAAACAACATAACACTGTACAACAAGATGATCAAAATCTGACATACCCTCTGCCTTTCCATATTTTTGATCCACTTGATGGCCTGTCCCTGTGGGTCCACCATGAGCGGCCAGCGCCGGCCACGGGACACGATCACCCCGTTCTCCGTGGAGAAGGCGTCGGAAGGCAGCCCTTGGATGTTCCAGTCGCGCACCACGGTGGGCTTGGAGAGGAACTGGGCGAAGCTGAAGTCTGGGCTGCAGGGGACGTTGAGCTGCCGCACCTCTTTGATCCAGATGTTTTGGACCATGTCATCACGATATTCGGACAGGAAGGGGCCGGCGTATGACAGGAAGGCAGCAGCGATCAGACAGTCCCCTACAAGGTACCCCATGTTGCCCTCCAGGCTCTGAAAAATCAATCAGGAATGTCAGACCTGAAAACTAACCAGTGATTGAAATTTCACACATACTGAATCCCAATATCAGGCCATATTCCAACTTCAAATTTCTATCAGTACTAATTCTACTACTGTAACAGTACAGTAACAGTAATTTTCATTTGGTCATAGCAAACTATTAATCTTTATGACAATAGAAAAGGGGAAAAAGGTAGTCTTTTCTCGTTTTCAGCAGTCAGCTGACAGCAAGAGGAACTACAAGAGGAAGAGTGAGTGAGTGAGTGAGTGAGTGAGTGAGTGAGTGAGTGAGTGAGTGAGTGAGTGAGTGAGCAAGTGAGTGAGCAAGTGAGTGAGCAAGTGAGTGAGTGAGTGAGCAGGTGAGTGAGTGAGTGAGTGAGTGAGCAAGTGAGAGAGAGTGAGTAGATCCTGGTAGACTTGAGGATGCATAGACTCGAACTGTGACCCAAAATAAACTGGGGTGTGCCCCCTTAACTTACGTTCGCATTAGCCTCCCAGCGAACCTTCTCCCCGGCCAGACCAGACACCAGCTTGCCGGCCCTGTCCAGTTTCAGCTCTGTCTCCTCGGCCTTCTTCCTCAGCTCTTCCTTCTGGGCCAGCTTCTCATCGTACTGTCTCTTCAGGTCCTCCATACGCTTGTTCACCTGGAAAAGCATTCAACGGTTAGCTTTCAGGAGGCCACTGGTTTTGCGGGAACCTCTCTAGCCAGACTGTGTAGAGACCTAGCCATTGAGAAGAACATTATAAAAAGGATGGCAGAGGAAGTGGAGAAATCCAGCTTCTGGTTGTGGATTAGGAGGGAAAAAGGCTGGGGGAAGGAGACAGCAAAAGTACAACAGTGGAAAGGCTTAAGGAGCAGCAGTGAGGCAGGGTGGAGACGTCCTCCCTGTCGTCTCCCCCATCCTGAGGGCGTACCAGAGTACGAGGGACAAAACGTCCAGTGAAGGAGGGGCCTCTGGCTGATGATCACAGCTGACTCCTTGGCGCTGAAAAGCATGTCAAGTGGCACGAGCTACCTGGCAGGTGAGAATTATCTCATTCTGTAGTTCCAATGCAGGTGCTATATAAATCATGATAATAAGAGATCATCACAATCTTGAAACTGACTGAAATCAAGGCAATGGATGACAATGTCATACAAAATGCCAAATATACTAGTAACAGTAATTTCTGATGTAGCAAAAAGAAGGAATGCTTTCATCATTAATACACTGCAAATTCTTAACAAACAATGAAACACTTAGAGTCTCACTTCATCCAGTCTTCGCTTGGCCTCTGCTAGAGAAGCTTGTTTCTCCTTGAGCTGGGACATGGCATTGTTCAGCCTGTTACGCTTGGGTTCCACCACTCGGTAGATACGCCCATATACCTGTAACAGCAGACATTTACAGAATATTATCACTCAGTTGAACATTGTATGAGCTTTGTCTAATATATCATGATGCTAATTTAGACATCAGCAAAAAAGATCCCTGTATGCATTACCAATGAATTATGCAGTTTAGTGCAGATAAAATTGTAGTAGTTGTGTTTCTGATGTCCACCTATGCCTAACATGCACTGGTCCGTAACTGCACTAGGTTAGTAGGCATTTGGTTTTGATTCTCCCCAAATTTGCCTTAAACAGTTCACAGTAATTTTGCGTTCTAAACCCTGCTGTACAACAAACTCAAGATTCAAAATGGTTCCAGAACAACTTTTAAGACAATGTTTTTGATGGCCTTAAGGAGTAAGAAAGAGTTGTGCAGGTAAACTTTCATGTACTGCAGGTAATTTTGAATGGTAATTTGAATGGCACTTGACTCACGTCCATAGCTCGACACCACATGCACAGGGACTTGGCGGCTGAAGACACACGCCCGATGATCTCAGGATCGAAGTCGGGCTGGGCGCAGTACTGACCAATCTTCTTCAACGTCCTGTCCGAGATGTTGTCACGGTCAAAGTTGACCAGCTGCTTGATGAAGTTCTGGTCACCTATAATTGAATAACAGCATAGTGTATCTAATTTTCCCTTGTTTCTTTTCTTCAATCATCTATTCAGACGTTGCTTTTTCACAACATTATAAGTTTTCAGCATGTAAATCCTATGCAGTTGAAATAAAGGGTATATTTGAAATTCTTTTTCTTTCAACAGGTACACTTGAGAGCCCTTGGGAACACACTACTGTAAATCTTGAAACATAATGCGGTGGTTTTGTTCTTATAACCATTGCTGTGATATCTACACCAGTCTGCCAATTCATGACAGTATGAACAACAACTGTTTTCCAATGCATCACTACTGTACTACAAAATTTGCTTCAACATTGAACTTATAGAGCACTATGAAAAACTCCTTTCCCCCTCTATCTACCGCAAAATTAAGTCCCCGCAAAACTGAATTAATTTACACTGCACGAAATCGAATCTTTAAGCACACCTTAAAGCATGCATGTTTTTTAATACGAAAATGCTTTACGTATGCTTTACTTATGCATAACGTGTGCTTTAAGATCAAATTTTGTGTAGTGTTACTGCATACCCAGCTGTCGTTTGGCCTCTGCCCAGGTGGGCTCATTGCCCCGCAGGATCATCACAGCTTGCATGACAGTTTCCACCAGTGCCGGAGGCTTGGCGTATGACTTGATTTCTGTCATGTCCTTCTTGTTCAAGGACTCCAAGGCCTAGCAGGAGGAAAGCAAACAATGTTCACATAAGTCGGTAAGACATCTGGTAAGTCCAGAATTGATTGATAAGCCTAGATACAAATAGAGAAGGGAGTCAGTTATCAGTTTTACAGGACAACAACTCTTGTACATGCCTGATAACACATTGGAACTGAGGTACCAAGCTTGTCAAGGTTAAACATGTACAACTGTCCAGTGATTGTTGACAGTTGACTTTGTCACTTACCTTACTTTAGACCTCAGATCCTCCTGCAAACATGTTGCATCGGTCGACTAAATACAAACAATGCACTGGCTAGGCTGATTGCCCAGAGTCCTGTATATGTACATTACATTCTGGGATAGTGATCCTTGAACTCTGGCTTCTCCCATCACAGAGGACGTACCTAACTAGGTACAAATTTACACCTCAATTGAGTGAGGAAATAGGTGTAAAGTATCTTCCCAAGGACGCAACATCTGAGCCTGCAACTGATTCTATCCCAGAACCTTTAGATTCTAAGTCAACAACCCTTGATACAAGATCTTGTCATAGCTTTCCATCCTTGTATTGGTCAACTACATACAAACAATGCACTGGCCAGTCCTGCATATGTACATTACGTTCTTGAGCTCACCTTGACGGCGGCCTCCAGGGCAGGCATGGCTTCATCCAGGTCCTTCTGGGCAGCGTCAGCCATCCCCTGGCACCTCTTCTCATCCTCACCGATCTTCACACTGGCAGCTGCCACAGACTAAACACAAAAGAACAACAGAGTTGAAAATAAGAAGACTCAAATAACCCATGTAAATACACAAAGAAAACTCTCTAAGGGAAATGCTATATAAAGGCTTTGTCCATGGTGCTGAAAACATGGTTGCAACAGTCATTTGAAGGAAGACTATACGAGCGATCGCTGTCTTTGTTCACATCCAGGTCATTACCAGGACGTCAGCAGATTAGATTACTAATTGATATCTAAATTAGCAGATCATATTACTACTTGATATGTAAATTAAGCTTTTGTCTACCACCTGCTCATCAAGCAACGACGGATTACAGCAGGGCGGCCGTAAGTCTGGCCTTGAAGCCCAGACGTGTAATGTCGAGGCTTGCACAATGTGCCCTAGCAGCGAGTTCCACTCTCTTATAGTATGTGGAAATGAGTCAGTTGGCGGTGACAAACCTTCTGTTGCTCGTCAGCCTCTCTCTTCTGCTGCACGATGGTGACCAGGTACTCGTCGCACTCCTTCTGGAACTGCGCCACTTTGGTACGAGCCTCCTCCAACTCCACCGACATGACCTCGACCTTCGCGCGGGTGTCGTCGATCTTCATCAGACCGTTGCGCAGCTTGTTGATCTCGTCTCCGATCTCCTTGCGTTTCTCGTACAGCAGTCTGGGAAGGAGTGCGGTTAAGTTAGTTTTATGTTATATAAATACATTTTGTACGGTCAGAAATTATTCATGCCTAAGTAATTTGTTTAAGCATTCAAATGAGACATATGACTTTTATGCGCTGCACTGTCATCTATAGACAGCTACCAGTAGTTGTTATGATGGGAATTTTTAGTAGGCATAAAAGGTACACACGTGTTAACTTTACTTTCAATCGATCATCAGTCTGCATCAGTTTATTTCTTGCTTTTGATGATAGATTTTGATGTGTACAAATGACTGAAATGACGTAAGTGTGGCCTTGTCATATTCAGTTGGTCAGGAACTATTTAAGTGCACAATATGATAAACTGTGGGGTGGTGGGGCTTATCTGCAGCTTACTCCTTGTATCCAGACACCAGTTCCAGGTAGTTGGTGGGCGTCACGTAGTTGTGCCTCTTCATCTCCAGTAACATTCGTGCGGAGAAGTCTACCACAGAGCGGTGCATCACCACAAACACCTGTGCCACTGCAGGCTTAATCTGCAAGAGGGGAACAAAGATAAAATTCACAATGCTGCTGAAAAATGTTATCCTACAAACATTGAATGGCCGAGTGACTAGGCAAGCGGACACAGAATTGAAAGGTCGCGAGTTCGATTTCTGGCATTTCTGGCTCGACGTTGTGTCCATGGGAAAAGGCCCTAACAAAAGCTTTCCTCACACTCAGGTGTAAAAATGGGTCCCTAACTTCGGTGAAAGGCAATGGAAGGAGTGGGATGGGCTCTGTCTTCCAATACCTTGTCCAAGACACAGTGGCTAACAATCCACTACCCCTAGGACCTCAAAAAGGCTATAGGACTTACCTACCTACCTACAAGTACATTCAGTTCATGGCAGCAAAACATGTATTCTTGTCTTCTGCACTTTTCCTATCACTTGATTGACAGAACATCAGAAAATCTCAGTTCATGAACTAAGGCTTTTAGCATCCTTTTGGAATCTGGGTAGAGCAGAACTTACATCCTCATTGGTTCCCAGGTCCATAGATTCCAGATATTTCTCTGCTACCTCCAGCAGAGCATCATGGGGCCACTCCAGGAACCAATCGATGGTTGTGGTGCTGACAAAAGCTGGGTACTGTCGGATTCGATTCCTACATGGAAAGTGAGCATTAGTTAATTGGTCTAACAGATTGAATTCGAAATTCATCTTTTGGCAAATTTTATGCAGGATAAGAATTTAGAGCCAGAGCAATAACACATTTTTCAATGACTTACATAATGTACACCACCTTTTCACTAGAGGCTACAACCTCACAGCCACCAGTGAGCAACCAGAAGTTTGACAGATTACTTGACGCATTTTATAAAGAACTATTTTTAAAAATGTTTTGTTGCATATTAAATCGTTCATACGTTTTGCAGCATATTCCAAACACACAATCAAGGGTCATACAAATCCAGTTTTGGTCACTGTACAGTCCCCTCTATGCAGACCCTCATTTCATTAAACCCTATTCTATTCTATTCTATTCTATTCTATATTCTATTCTATATTCTATTCCATTATATTCCATCCTACCTCCCTACCTCCCTCCTTCCCTGCCTGTACTAACCTGAAAGGTTCTCCCACAGGACTCATACACAGCACCACGTGCAGGTTGTTGCGGACCCTCTCCACCAGGTAGGCAAACATCTGTTCTGGGGTGTCCTGGATGCCGTCCTTCTTTGCTGCCTCTGTTAAGTTGGTTCGAACCTAGACGAGTGATTAATAAAATGTACTTTCTCAATTCTGCAAAACAATTCAGAAGTATTTACAGTATCTTGATGTCATAACATCTATATTTTCAATGGCAAGAGTAAAGATTTACACAGTCAATATGTGGTAGGCCAGAGCAAAGGCTTTTCACAATAAAATCACACTAGATAGATCTAGCTGTGTCACTATGCCATGACCAAATTTGCCAAACAGGATCTTAACCAAAGAAAAACACATTCCATTAGCACCATGATAAGAGTTCCTAATGACAAAAACTACTCTTATGAAGCTTATTTCCATCGAATGGCTGTCATCATCCAAAACAATGGAGTAAGTCCCTAGATTTCCAATAAAGCTACTTGCAGAGCCTTTTGTGACATGTAATGGTATCCAATTCTGAGAAAAGTGTGACCAAAAAGACAAATTGAATGTAAAAGAACACAAACCTCTTCAAACTCGTCAGGTTTGTACAGGTTGGGGACCTCTCCGCTGGACAGGATGTTGTTAATGTCCTCCAAGAAGGACTCCTCCACAACCTGCGTGTCGACAAACAGGAAGACGGTCGGCTTGTTCTCCACTCCTGCCATCCAGTACAGCCGCTTCAGGTCTGGGGAGGCAGGACACAAGATCTTGTCAACAAAGTGCAAAGAAAAACTTAATAATTGTAGCAGGGCTGTCTCTAGCTTTAGGTTTAAGATTTTTTTCCACCCCACTCATTGTTTGGGAGCTACATGTAGCGCATGATTTTGTTCTTAAAATCTGTCATTCTAAGCTGACAAAAAATAAAGTTTCCTCAGTTTCATGTCACAAAGTTCAAATTGTTTTGACAGACGGGGTCAAATTTCTGGACCGGATCTGAATTCTCTGTATTGGTACAAACCTCTATTTCAGACCCTTCCTTCATGCAGACAAAACAACAACAACAACAAAGTGACAACCAATCTCACCATCTCTGAACTCTGCCTTCCTGTAGTGGCGCGTCACCTCGATCTGGAAGACCTGGTACTCGCAGATGTAGGACGCCAGGCGCGACAGACTCTGTCTCCCGCTGCCCCCGATACCCACCAGGAACATGTTACCTCGAGGCTGTCGGATCACGCGTACAATACGAGACACTGCAGGACAAAGCATACACATACAGTAAGAGGTGTTTGTGGTGGTTTCAAGTTTGCGGTTGAAATTGCCACGCAAGAACTTCTTGCAAGATAATTTTACAAATCTTCTCAAAGATGTTGCAATAGTTGAAACTAGAAATGAAAAGAAATTAAAGCATTTCTTTTAAAAACTTTAAACAAGCTCTAAATGGGTGCCCCTGACAACCTGTGTGGGTGTAGCAATGAGTCATCCTGCCTTTCTATAACAAGTTGGACCAACTTGCCAGACCATTGACTTCCAATTCTCCAAGTATCCTATTATACCATTTCTGCCTTACATTTTGGTAGGCTGCCACTCTGCAGTACAGAACTGCAGACACACACCAAGATAGACTATCAAACAAACACACTAACTGATCACAATACCTCCATTTCCACAGAGGTAACAAATGTTTACCATGTTCCATGGCGTCCCTAAAGAGCACCAGATCCATGGCTATCCAGCCCGGGGTGTTGTTGTAATCCTCCAGCTGATCTTCCATGTACTTCTTCAGGGCTTTGATGTCCGTCATGTCCTCATACACACCTTTGTCATTCAGGAAATCACCTAAAGAAATAGTGCGAAAGATCATTACTACATGTACTTGTGCCAAATAGCAGTTACTCATTAACAAGCAACTGGATATGATTTTGGAAACGGTCAACCATTTCAGGCAGCATCCTCTACCTTTCATCAGTAAAATATGGAGATCAGCCAGGTTTCAACCACAAACTATGAATTGATATGCAAATAAATGATCATCATTACTAGTTTGTTCAATGATTGCATATTGTTCTCCATCATCTTTCATGAACCCTCCCCTTCGATTGAACTTTCTAAAAAAAATGACAAAGTTTCAAGCTATTAAAAAGAAAGTTGGCTCAAAATTTGGAAGTTTCTATATATGGCCATCTGGCTTTCCACTATTAATAGTGTCACCAAAAGGTACCAAATATGGCTACTCAAATTTTGACCATATATAGAAACTGACAGACAAGAGTTCTCAAAAAAACCTTATGGATGCCTGTTTTGACCATACATGTTTGGTAAGATTCTTTGATGGCCTTAGTGACTCATTTTACATAATATGACGAAGGCCATCAAAGAACCTTACCAAATATGGGTGGCTGTTTGTTGGGGCAGATGGAGTGGTAGGTGACGTCGAAGAGGGAGCCCAGCTTCTCGCTCAGCAGGTCAACATAGGTCTGCATGTCGTCGGTGTCGATCAGACGGTCCGAGAAGACGCGGAAACACTCGTGGATCCAGAGCCTCGTCATGGCCTGCTTGGTGTCGTGGAAGTCCCGGTGGGCTCGCAGCAGCCCTTGGAACACCTAGGAAATATTTGGAAAGTAGGCTTTAAATTATGCATTCAACACACCTCTATGCTGCATGTACATGTGACAACCCAGACACTATCTATATATTTGGCATAATGCTATCTTATGTACCTCTGCTCTTGAAAATGGACCATGCTTTTACCATAATTTGAGCAATTCTAGCTATATTTTGCACCAATCACCTAGACTACTAGAACTACCACCATGCTTCAGTTGTTTTTTGGCTATTTTATACCTCTTCGTCATTCCACCAACACAGCTAATCAAATATCTTTAATAGTTAGATTTGCTTTCACAGTCATTTTGGAGCTCCTCCAGCAATAGCCCTGTAATACCTTGGAGATGTCTCGCAGGTTGAAGAGATAGTGGATCTTGGCGGGAGTGGGGAGGAATTTCTCCACCACAGACTCGTACACCTCCAGGGTGGCCTGGGTGATGACATCACCGATGGGCTTCACGTCTTCTTCAAAGTCCTGCAGCTTCTGGTTGATCATCGTGCCGAAGATTCGCTTCTGTTGGGATTCCTGTATAAACACAATTGGAGCAAAACTGTGGTTAGGCCTCGGAAAATTACTGTTTCTGATTTCAGTCCTGAGAAAAGTAGGGTCTGTCGGTAAGGATGCTCCTTTTTTTCCTTTTTGCTAGATTTTTACCAAAGTGATCCAACAAATACAGTGTAACAAAACTAAAATAGATCAGGACACTAGCATTTCCAACCTCATTTAATCATACTGATTGTATTGTACAAGCACAATTTTCTCTTGCAACAGAAATGAGGAAAACATGTTGCAAATCAATTCTACAACGTCACCTGGATGTTTAACACTCACAGACGAGATGATTCATTGATGAGGTAAATTTTCTGATTACGGCCAAAAAAGGTAATAATAAGTCTTGCAGCTTGGCAAGAATGACAAATAGTATTTGGTAGTATCATTAAGTTTGGATTCTAAAACAATAATCAGATATTCAGAGACTTTATAACAAGGAGAAACGTACGCTTGGGAAGGTCATGTTGATCATGTTGAACCTGCTCTGTAGTCGTGGGGAGATGTTGGTCCGGCCGCCTCCAGGGGGACCCATGGACGCCATCAGCAACATGTCCTGTGGATGGTAGAAAGTAAAAACTTTTATGATAGAAAAAAAACAAAACATGTCCAATAGACAGTAGAAAGTAAAAGTGATCTCAGACCAGTTTGGCTCAGATGAACTCAATGAACAGTCGTGATGGAGAAGACAGACGCTATATACAGCATAAGGCAACAGACATGCATATACAAGGAAATTGAAGACAGGAATTATATATTTTGGGACCTTTGACCTTACTTCCTGATGTGCCTAGCATGTGAAAACCAGCCACTCTAGTGAATTCAAAGAACTGCAGACACGCAAGCAAGCAAACAAATTAAAAAACAGATACAAAAAAGCAAATACAGCACTATTAGACGGACACACCAAAAACAAAACCTCCAAACACTGAGGTAAAAGAAAAATTACCTTCACATATTTGACGGTCTGTTTTTCCCTGTCGTACCAGAAGCCGTAGTCGATCCACTGTCGGATGAGCTCCAGAGGAGGCTGGGAGCCGAACAGATCCTTGGCAGGCATATTGAAGTCATCCATGAAGGTGATGAGCTTCTTCCCTCCGATGGGGACGTACACGCCCTTGGTTCTCTTCTCTACTCTGCTCTCGATGATGTCCTGGACGTTGCTGGAGGCAGTCTGGAAAAAAAATTAATACAGAACCTTCTTTAATAACCGCTGGTCCTGTTTAGGACTTTTAAATGGATAGGACTTGTGTTGAGGAAAGATCATCACACAAAATGCATGTTTGCAGAGGCAGGATTTCTGCACAAAGAGGTTATGGTGAAAACTGCAAAAAATAAAAACACTGTAAACATTTCAAGATTTACAGTAAGCACTAAGCAGTTAATGATCCACTGCTAGTCACATATCCACATGGTTGGAAACCTGCAGGTCATTCATTTTTCAAGTTTTATCATCTACAATAGTTAAAAGACTGAGTACAATCTGTTTTGAATTCACAATGTCTGTTTTAAAAGTCTAGTATGAAATCATTTCTAAGGCCTGACCTGAGCAGACAGGTTGACAGTGAGGATGTTGTACTTCTTGGCGTCCAGTTGAAGCAGCGCGTTTTGTGCCACGGAAGTCTTCCCCGTACCGACTGGTCCAGTCAGCAGGACAGGGTTCCCCTTCCCCAACAGAACCGAGGCCAGGAAGTTGTACCGTACCGTGTCCACAGTCGGCACCATGATCTTGTAGAACGGCGTACTGGGAGGAAATAGATGTCATTATAGAAATCTTACACATAAACACTAACTGTATAGTCAAAGTCAAATATAGTTCTTACTAAGCTTCAATCCTTCAATCCCAGCTTCTCTTATCAAGCAACCGGCCAACTCACCAAGCAACCCACCAAGAAGAAAAAAAGAAGAAAAGACTGTCAGGGGCATGACAACCTTCTTTCCAGATTGTTTTGGTGGGCCGATAGTCTATATATTGATATTTAACATTCTATACATACGCGGGGTTGTATCTCCAGTCTCGTGGCAGCTTGTCCTCAAAGTGGCTGTACACCTTGTTCTTGGGGTCCACATAGTACTCATAGATGGTGTCCTTATTTGGAAAGGACCCCTCCAGCTCCCGGATGTAGTTGTCCATCTTCTTCCTGCCATCCTCGTCCACGGTGGCGCCGATGGACCAGATGAGGCAGAACATGAACCACAGCTCGATCATCCGACCGTAGTTGTCAGGGTCATGAGGGTTCACCTAAAATAGATTAAATGATAGCATAGCCTTACATGTTTGACTGTTTTTTTTTAAACAATAGATGTAATGTAGCATAGCTAATTAGTTGTTTTGTTTCTCCGACTGTTCAGGAATGCTACAAGTTATGATTCTCTACGTATATGTTTTATGGACATGTAATAGTGAAACTGCCATACTGCATTTAGCCCATGTGGGCAGTAATGTACAAATACAATGAAAAGATCATTGTCATTGTCACAATAAATCTATACACGGATGAAATATCTCATCAAAATTCTTACCCCATTCTCCTCTGTAGCTAGTGAATCCAGCAGCCTGCAGAGAGACGCCACGACGTTGAGCTCAGACGAGGTGACCAGCTCCTTACACTGTGTCCTGCGGAACTCCAGCACCTGGTTCACATACTTGTCAAACAGTCGCTGCAGATGCTCCACAGATTGCTGAAGTACAACATTGCGGGATTAGTTTAACACTCTGCACTATATCTTTATCATCTCACATATTACCACAAACATAAAAGCTTCTAGAAGAAATGTTTTATACATAATGGAGAAGTATGTTATCTTTAGTTATCTATGATGATAAAACTTTTTAGGAACGTATATTTTGACATTTTCTTTCTGCATACTGGTGACAAAGCTCTTCTGGAGTGATGCCTTTTTTGTTTGTGTCATTGCTGTGAAAATTCCCCCTATGACGATATGCTCCAACAAATACAAGGCCCACAAAGGAGGGCACCACACAAACCTACCTAGCATTCTGAAGACAGACCTCAAGCATTGAGGACGAGGTACTCTTACAACAGCAAGAAAACTACAAGATCTTAAGAGCTAAGAAGCTTTATAGATGCAATAGACACAAGGAAATGAAGAAATACTGAGTGAAACTGTAGCAGGTTACAGAAACTGCAGAATGATGTAGAATACAGCTGACGATGCTGATGTAATTCATCTTACGCCAAATAGCAGATACTCAAGCAACTGGATATGATTTTGGAAATGGTCAGACATTTCAAGTTGCATCCGCTACTTTTCGTTAGTGACACTGACCAAGATTTGTCAATTAGCAGGTTTTAATGACAAACTATGAGTCGATATGCAAAATTTGGATTACCTTCATCGAGGTAATCCATCTTGGTTTGTCCCTTACCTTTTGTGTGCGCTTCTCCAGCCATGAGTCGACGTAGGGCTTCCATCTGAGATCGTTGTAGTCGTTGTACACCATGCCACACCTGCTGACAGTCGCAGGTGAGGCCACGGCAAGGTCCTCCACCTCAAACAACAGGGACACCTACATGTGCAGGGGTAATAGTTATAGATGTATTTAGCAAACCAGCATCAGTGACAGATAAGTTGTATCTATTCTTTTACATATCATTACAATAAAGGTCCTCCACCTCAAACAACAGGGACACCTACATGTGCAGGGGGTAACAGTTATATATGTATTTAGCAAAACAGCATCAGTGACAGATAAGTTGTAACTATTGTTTCACAAATCATCACACTGGTACAGCAGAAATATTCATTCATTCATTCATATACAATTATAATTCATTCCCTCATTGGTTACATTGGTGCCCTTTCTGCTCTGGCATAGTTGCATTGAAAGGCTTCCCACAAAATTGATTACATCTCTGTGCTGGTTTGACCAATAATATCCGTCAGGATAAGTTGTGAGAGTGCGTATTTGGCTGAAACTGTATCCTATCTAAATACTGCTTCATACAGGAATAACATTTGAATGTATAGAGCAATACAAAAATGTAGCCACTCTACCTGATCGGGCATGCCAATCCTCTCTCCGTTGATAAGGGTCAGGATCTTGTTGTCGTCCATGACAGAGTTCATACTCTCGATCCACAGGGTGTCCACTGGCCCGTCAAATAGGATCCACTTTTGGTCAGGCTTCTCATCTAGAAGTAGGAAACAAACGTTACAAAATGAGTTCAGTAGGATACACAGTAACTGTTGCAGAATTAATGGAGTCTGGAAATACAGCATCAGAGAAAATGCTGTAGCATACTGTAAATGAAGAAATGTTTGCGGTGGTTTCATGTTCGCGGTTTTTGCGGGGAACGTTTCACCGCGAACTTAAAACCACAGCAAACATTTTGTCAAATACTGTAGCAGTATATGACCATAGCGCTGCCGCGAACTTTAAACCACAGCGAACACTCCATTTCTGCCTTAGCACAAAATAAAAACCAAGCGAACTTAAATGCATTTACAGTTTGTATTGCATTGTATGTGAATATGGAAAACTGGAGAAAGGCATTACATCCAAGGGTTCAGCACCAAGGAAAGGTACATAATGAGCTAGAAATAAGTATTTGCTTGCATATACGGACAGGTTCGCATGGGGAAAAATTGCAAGTAGGTAACATAGTTTGCAGAAGAGAACATTACTATCTATACGTCAAGTGGTACTGAAGCACCGACTAGTAACCAATGATAATACTGCAGCCTGGTACCGTTGGAAGATATACTGCTTTTGCCTAACTAGTTGACAGACATGTGTGGGCCATCAGAAAGTGTCAGAATCCTAAGAAATTCTTGGGGTCAGTACAGGCTCATGCCATCTCTCCCCTCATTGGATCATTGAAGTGTTTTTTTCATAGACAAGTGGACCTACCTGCACAAGTCAATCTCATGACACTGGACAGAACTCCGTCCGTCCACTCATTGGTGTTGAGGTCAAACTCTCCGTACAGCTCACCCAGGGTCAGGGCCTTGGGGTTGATGGGATAGTCCTACAGGAAACGGTAACAACATGAAATCTTCAGATACAAAGTTTTGTTATTGTGTAACATAATACACAAGAAAAGTGACAAGGTCAAAGTTTTAAAATTTGCAAGTATTGAAGCAACAAAATAAATAGAAAATCAAAATGTATTATTATTAAGTAACATACAATTTCAAATTTTACTCTTTCCTCCATTCCTGGTAGTGTTGTTGTAAGAAAGAGATGAGTTGGGGTGTTTGGGTGGGGATGTGGGGTTCTGTAGCGACTAGAGGTATCGGCTAGGATATGAGTGTTATAAGGGGTGGTTAGGGTTAGGGTAAATGGGGATGGGGGGTATCTTAGCGACTAGAGGTATCGGCTAGTGTATCAGTGTTATAAGGGGTGGTTAGGGTTAGGGTACATGGGGGGTCTGTAGCGACTAAAGGTATGGGTTAGTGTATCAGTGTTATAAGGGGGGGTTAGGGTTAGGGTACATGGGGGGTCTGTAGCGACTAAAGGTATGGGTTAGTGTATCAGTGTTATAAGGGGTGGTTAGGGTTAGGGTACATGGGGGGTCTGTAGCGACTAAAGGTATGGGTTAGTGTATCAGTGTTATAAGGGGGGGTTAGGGTTAGGGTACATGGGGGGTCTGTAGCGACTAGAGGTATGGGCTAGTGTATCAGTGTTATAAGGGGGGTTAGGGTACATGGGGGGTCTGTAGCGACTAAAGGTATGGGTTAGTGTATCAGTGTTATAAGGGGGGTTAGGGTACATGGGGGGTCTGTAGCGACTAAAGGTATGGGTTAGTGTATCAGTGTTATAAGGGGGGTTAGGGTTAGGGTACATGGGTCAGCAGTACTAACCTTGACATTTTCGCAGGAGAACGTAACGTCTCCCTGTTTCTTCATCCTCCCCATGGTTGCCTGCAGCATGCGCCACGACACCGTCTTCCCGCTCCCCGTCTTGCCCACGATCATGGTGGAGTGACGCGAGTTCTTGGTCTCAAACAGCTGGATGATCTTCTGGGTGGTGAAGAAGATGTTCTGTAGGCCGGCAGCCTTCAGCTCTGCATCGATGGCTTGTTTGAACTGAAAAAAAAAGTGAAGTTGCATTCAGTCCACATCGCAAGCTGTTGGTAGTAAGGTCTGACAAAAAAAAGTTGTTGCGCTGTGTACGTTCCATTCACCACTGTTGAAAATTAGAAGATTCCAACATTGGAATTGTGTGTTGTCTCGGGTGGGTACAACATAAAAGGGATACAACACTGTGTTTTCTACTACCCTCCTGTTACAAGGGGAAAAGTCATATTTGTGGGAAATGTATGTAGCAAACATGTCTATGTAATAAAAAAGACACGAAGAGGATTGGAAGCAATAACAACTATGACAACAACAACTCTGATGGAAGCAGTGTATTTTTACATCTAAAGGGTATACCTAAAATAATGTGCTAACTAGCTCTTGTCTGTTATGAATCAGTTATGTAGTGCAAAGAAGACACTCACACGAATATGGATATAATCCTATACAACAGTTTGCCAATAGGTTGATTTGTCAAGAAATCCTTTGCAACAGACGTGACTTTGATGCAACATTGACCATCAATCAAGCATTATTTGTGTAAACTAAATGGCTGTTATGTAGCTGTGGTGGACCTACCTTGCCATAGTCGATAGCTGGTGGGTCGACTCCGGGGAACAGGTCAGACACAATGGAGTTGAAGAGGGGAAGGTCAACAGAGGTCAGCTTGGCCAAGTTCATGTCCCTCATGGAGATGATGAGAACCTGCATTTGATTTTCAACACAGAGGTGTCAAGTTTCGAAGTAGACACGGAAGTTCATATCGCACATTCATGATCCACAGACAGTGGAACAAAATATAACATAGATAAAGATTCCTGTCCTTGGTGCTGAACACCATTCACACACTGGTTAACGTACTTGTCGCTTGTACTGAGTATCATCCACACACAGATAAACACACCTGTCCTTGGTGCTGAACACCATCCACACACACAGGTAAACACACCTGTCCTTGGTGCTGAACATCATCCACACACAGGTAGAAATACCTGTCCTTGGTGCTGAACAACATCCACACACATCTAAACACACCCGTCCTTGGTGCTGAACACCACCCATACACAACTAAATACACCCGTCCCTGGTGCTGAACACCACCCACACATAGGTAACACACCTGTTCATGAACACCATCCTCACACAGACATGGTCTCTTCATACATACAATTTATCAAAAAAATTGTAGCAGGATTTTGCTAGGGGCAGTTGGGTAACCAGATACACAGCATTTTTCCCTAGGCCTCACATAGATCATTAGTATCATATTTGCAGCCATACATGTATATGTCTAAACCAATCAGGAACCCTTACCTCCTCATCAGGCATGTTGGGGTTTGACCGCTTCTTCCTGCCGGCGTACCTCAGTACGGACACCAGCGCACGCAGTCCGAAGTCGTAATGGTCCTGTTTGGACAACTGCTGCACAGCCAGCGAGTACAGAGTCTGCACCTTCTTAGCAAGGACCTAGTTGGTAGAGGGGTACATGTTGTCAACATTATATTTGATTGACCTAAATCTCAATAGTAAGCTGGCAATTTTTTTCAAATATGTAAAGTGACTTAAGGCTTTTACAAGGAAAAAAGAAATAACGCTACTTGAAAAACATACAAGATGAGAAAAAAGATATTCAGACACAAGCCATAGTCACACATCTTTGAGTAGATTAGCAATGAACTACTTAAGATTAAAGCAAAAGTTTGTATTATTCTTTCTGTATCAAAACATATAAGCTACATTGTTCTGGTAGTGTCTATCCTGAAAGCAAAGTGCATCTATACCCTTAGGCTTTTTATTTGATGTCATTTGTACCATGTTGGATTACAGTGTACTCTTAACCATGCAAACATGCTGCTGCTGTAATTCCGCCAACATGGTTGCTACAGGATTCAAATAATACTACGATGTCAAAGCCTATATTCTTGTCCAGACTTACCCTGGTGTTGCTGAAGCCCTCCCCAAACAGGGTGATCTCAGCAATGTAGCCGGAGTCAGGAACCACCATGGAGATGGGGCGGAACATGGACTTCAGGTTGTCTGGCAGCTCAGTACGGCCGGCATAGCCTGAGGACAGATGTTACATTTCCGTGAATAATGTCATCAGGTCGGTAATTCTAACTGACTGTATAAGCAAGTTCTTTATTCACAAACAAGCTTAGCAAGGAGTTACAACAGCCCACGTCTATGTGTCCTAAAACCAAAAAACTGCTGTAGAATCTGGTACATGTATTCAAATTTTTGAGCACATGAAGCATAATTGAATTATTTCATGGAAGCCTGTGGGATACAAGTAAAAGCCTTTGGAAATTTGCAGAATATGGATGGGTTTGGAACACTTGAATCAAATATCATCATGGCCTAGGTATGACATAAACCAGCTTATGGTCCAAACTCTGATAATTCAATTAAATTCTTAATCTAATAGGAGTGTAAAATGTCTCATTCCTTCCAGACATTCCCCTGGTTGACAAACAAACAAACAAACATACTGTTACTCACCAGGGTTCATGGTGATGAAGATCCCGCAGGACCAGATCAGGTTGATCTCCCGCCCCTCAAACACAAACCTCTGTGATCCGGCGGCCAGCGCAGACAGGATCGAAAGAATCTGCTGGGCCACCACCGACAACACCTCGATGTTGATGCGGTTAAACTCATCGAAACAGCCCCAGGCACCAGTCTGTATAAGAAAATGTACAGATTAAGTCAGGTTCTGCTCCCCATTCTTAAACTGCGACCAAGGCCGTCTTCACCCTCTTGTCACCTGACCTGTGTGACCTTTGACTCCCAGGTCAAGTGACTACCAATTCAGAGCTGAAGAAAGATGGCGGATATCTGGATGCTGTCTGAAAGCTCACCGACAACTTCTAGTCATACGTAACAGATTAGATCTTTATGTTCAATGCATAGAATACATTCAGAGAACACAAACTTCAGTCAAGTATAGAATAAGCATAGTTTTGTAGTCTACCCTATACAAATATCTATCCAACACTCAAAAATACTAGTAGGTGCACAGCTTCAATTTGGGGTGCACAAAAGTGCACATGCACCCAGTATTTTGCCCCATATCATATATGAAGAACTGAAAACAAGATTAACTTTTGCTGGGCATGCGTGGAGATTACCCGAGCACAGAACGACTAGAATCAACATGACCTGGAGACCGAAAGGCACTCGGTCAGGGCCTAAGGTCACTCTCAGGCAAACAATGCAAAACAAGGGGAAGAAACTGGGATTAAATTCACTGGAGGAAATGGCAGCAGCGGCACAAGACCGCATCCCTTGAAGGAGAAGTATCCGAAGCCAAGTTGACCTATGCAACAAAGTTGCGGGAGGATCTAAGGTCTAAGGTAAGGAGGTCCTGTATCTATTAACTACTACCCACCTGTGCCAGTCCTGAGAACATCCTGCCCATAGACTTGTAGTCCAGACCTTCTGAACAGTTCACCACGATGACATAGTCTCCCAGGGCCTTGCCCAGGTCCTTCACAGTCTCCGTCTTGCCTGTCCCGGCTGGACCCTTCGGACTGCCTCCCCGGTGGAGGTGGAGGGCTGTGGTCAGGGTCATGTAGCATCTGGGGAAAACAAATATGGAATTTGTCTAATGCTAGGGTCACATTTCCAACCCGGGTCTCGGCTGGGCAGCTTGTGGGAATGAAAACTATGATATAGAAGACAACAAAAGACACAAAACTTTTAAAAATTTATTCCTTACCATACGTTATGTATATTCTTGATATGCAGCTTTTATTCTTCGTTTTCTCAAACAGCTCGGTCGGGCCCCGGCTTAGAAATGTGACCCTCGCATAAAACCCAACTGAAGGGCTTAGAATACTTTTTCCTGCACTCTACTGGTGCGGCTAACATTAAGAATTAACTGCACTAGACAAGTTTTACCTGAACTGATTTTTGTCTATGCCTTAAGTGTTATGGAACTTAACTTTAGTTTTGGTTCAGGTTCAGTGCAGATAGACATCACAAATACCCGTACAGCTTCAATTTTACTGGGCATCAACTTGCATTTATGCTGGTGATATTTTGAGCCCTGAAAAGCCAAAAGAAATCAAGCACAGGAAAGTGCCTAAGAAGGCTAAAAACACAAAGCTTCGAGAATTTCCTTGTCATTGATACTGGATATTAACAAGCACTGTAGGTACCAATTTTGCCTGAAATCCGGTAAATCAATTTTGGCTGTTGGGAGGTGGACAGAGACAAACTACTTCCCTACCTGTCTGTAAGTGGCGTGATGACTAGTCTGCCAGAGTTCCCGAGGTACTCGTACCCATATTGGAACTGGGTGTTGGTCTGCCGCACTACACAGTCATCGATGTCCTGGAAACATTTCCAGATTACATTAGGAATCAAACCTCATGAACAAAGCATCATCAATATCATTGCATGGTCGCTGAATGAACTGTTATCAATATCAGAGCCACTGTTATGGTCAAGGTTTTTATTTACTTTAAAAGACAAATACGCTTGTAAAAAAGCTTACAAAAGATAGAGAGTGATAATGGAACACCCTGGGCCATTTCCTATATCTTTGGCCATGCACTGAAGGTCAAGTTTCAACTCTCAAGTTGAACAAAATGGCAAATACATTCCCATGTAAAGATCTTACAAAAGACAGAAAGTAATTGTGGTACATCATTGAAGGTCAAGTTTTAACCTTGAAGGTCAACAATATGGCTGATACAGTACCTTGTCCCAGTAGACTCGGAGCTGCATGAGCCACTCAAACGCAGTGACATCGCTGACACTTGACTTGATCAGCTTCTCTATCACATCACGGGCGTGGACCTCAATGGTTACCAGGGCAACGATCTTCAGACGTTGGATCTTAGTTAGGTTGCCGCGGATAGCCTCAGAGAACTTGTTCAGCATGGAGATCTATAGGAGACATGAAAGAACAGTCCAGAGGTAAGATTCGACGGATTGGCTATGAAGTTTGAATGTTTATGAATATTGATAAAAGTTTATGAATGTATACTAATATTCATTAATGTCAAAGTCTGTTTGAAAGTATTTCAATGTATAACTCCTTCAATATCTCAGACTTCCTAGTGCTTAACAAGAATTATTGTGCTCTATTTCTATACCAACCTGTTTCTTTTTCAGACTCTTCAGGGCCTTCTTGTCGCCACGTTCCTTGGTTTGAGCCAGGGCCTTGGTGACGTCAGCTGTCCACTGCATCTGACTGGACGTGATCAACATCTGGGGGAAAAATGTGGCCGTGTTATAGAAAGTCTCACATCCAACAACAACATAAGGTGAAGAATATTTCTAAAGCAATACCAATGGTCTATTGGAAAAGAAACAGAAAACATACAAATTGTAGGTCAAAATGTTTAATTTACACAATTTACTTTTTAGCACAAGGATATCAATTGTGCTGAACATTATCATCACATCATTGTGAAAGCTCATCAGATGAATGCAAAGATGCTGTGTTCCATGTCATTGTACCATGCACATTAAATGGACACAGGTACTACTGTCAAATCTGTACACCTCTGCGTAAGGACCACCTGGCCAATGTGGTCCTTTACGGTCTATTTTCCACACTAACCCAAGCAACAACAATCCTGTCCACAGTTGCCATCTGTCCCTGAAGTGGTCAGTGTATAGACATGTACACAGTATATAATGTGATGTCCAGTACCTGTCCAGCCCAGTCCTTGACCCACTTGTCCCTCTTGCTGACTTGTTTCTTGAGAGCCGTCCTGCACTGCTTAAGGAGATCCTTCAGGGTCCATCTCATGGTCCTCTCCACATCACACAGCCATGCCTGAATAAGACAGTAAAGAAAGGTTCACATTACATCATCATATATACTCGACTTTCTTTTCTGAAACAGCGATTTCAAAGATGAAAACTCCTAATTTTCCTGCAACGTGTGGGTTCTGTAATGTTAAGAGAAGAGTAGTTTTGCTTGTAATGTGCTGATACATGTATACCAATGAGCCCTACCTCCACAGGCCCCTCCAGTAGCACAGGGTGTCCAAACTCCACATACTCCCCATCTGTGGAAGACATGCCCTGCGCCTCGGTCTTGTTGCCCACCCCGATCTTGTGGGTCTTCAGAGACTTGATGTTGTCGAAGCACTTCTTCAGGTGAGGCTGGACCTGGAGGAGAGGGAGGTTTGAAAGGAGGGTCAAACTAAAATCAGTTTCAGTCTTGTACCTAGATAGCAAAATTGCCACAAGCCAGCTTAGAGACATTTGCTGATGTATTCAGAAGTATGAATTGGTACCTCATACATTGGTACCTCATACAATTAAACATTGATTGCCATGACACATTTTTGACAGCAATGAAAGTATTGGATTATATTAACTAAACACAGCTTTTGGTTCAAGCTGGCTATAAGGACTTGGGTCTTTGATTCAAAACAAAGGTTCTGAGAGCATATCAAATTATAGTGTAATGAACTACCTTCTAATTGAGAAGGATTAATGTAGTAAGACCAACATAACTCCAACACAGACTTAAGCAGGAACTAATACTAAATGGCTGATTACCTATGATTATTGAATTTTATGGGATGAAATGTTTTTTCAAGAGTCTTAATCAGGCCTGTCTCCAGCTTGAATTTTTTTACTCATTGTCAAATCTGCTATCTTAAGCTTATGTCAATACATTTTTGTCAATTTCATGTCATGAAGTTCACAATTTTGGGCCAGACAGGGTGAATTATCTTCTGTCCCAAACAGAAAATTTCCGTCCAGGAATGGAAGGACAGATCCACGACATGTACTTACAGCCTCAGGGTTGCGAGACTGTCCCAGGATCTCCAGTAGGTCGTCGTTGGAGATGAAGTAGAACCTGGGGAAGATCTGCCGCTTGGTCTCCAGGTACATGTCGAGGGACTTCTGGATCTCCTCAAGCTTGGTGTTCATGTCGTTCAACTTCTCCAGGATTCCTGGCATCAACAATCACACAAAATTGTAAGAAACGAAGTCCATTCCTTAAAGTGCAGATTCATCAATAGTGCTGCAAAAGTACAGTAACAAGAACAGGTCTGTTCTGTGTGTTTAGATAGTGTTCAGCGCCAAGGACAGCTCTGTTTTAAGTGTGTGGACAGTGTCCAGCACCAAAGACAGGTCTGTTTTGAATGTGTTGATAGTGTTCAGCACCAAGGACAGGTCGGTTTTGAATGTGTGGATAGTGTTCAACACCAAGGACAGGTCTGTTAGGAATGTGTGGATAGTGTTCAGCACCAAGGACAGGTCTGTTAAGAATGTGTGGATAGTGTCCAGCACCAAGGACAGGTCTGTTAAGAATGTGTGGATAGTGTCCAACACCAAGGACAGGTCTGTTAGGAATGTGTGGATAGTGTGGATAGTGTTCAACACCAAGGACAGGTCTGTTAGGAATGTGTGGATAGTGTTCAACACCAAGGACAGGTCTGTTAAGAATGTGTGGATAGTGTTCAACACCAAGGACAGGTCTGTTAGGAATGTGTGGATAGTGTGGATAGTGTTCAGCACCAAGGACAGGTCTGTTAGGAATGTGTGGATAGTGTTCAACACCAAGGACAGGTCTGTTAGGAATATGTGGATAGTGTTCAGCACCAAGGACAGGTCTGTTAGGAATGTGTGGATAGTGTTCAGCACCAAGGACAGGTCTGTTAAGAATGTGTGGATAGTGTTCAGCACCTAGGACAGATCAGTTCTGTATGTATAGATAGTGTTCAGTACCAAAGAAAAGTCTGTTTTGTCTGTATGAATACTGTTCAGCACCAAAGACAGGAATGTATGGGTGGTTTTCAGCAAAAAGGAAAGATCTGCTTTGAATACTAGTATGTGGTTTGAATTCAGCACCAAGGACAGATATGTTCTGTATTCATGCATGGTGTTCAACACCAAGGACATTTCTGCTACAAATGTATACTCAAAGCATTATTGATCCTATAAATGGCTTACCCTCATGATGTGTTCCCCTCTGTGCGTTGGGATCCTTGTTCAGACGGGTCATGATGACCTTCCAGTTGGCGTTGACGTCATCGAACTCTGCCGACTCCCGTGGGAGCTGCTTCCTGATGTCCTCACCCAGGAAGATGTTCTGAAGAAGACATACGTGCAAAGTTAGCATGATGATATCTTTAACATGATGATAATCATTCATGGACACCAAATCTTAACACTAATTTATATATCAACTCAGAGTTTTGGTTTAAAACCTGGTTCTCCAGTTCTTCCATTTAGTCACTGACGAAAGAGAGCAGATGCTGTCTGAAACATCTGTTTCAAAGTTTTAACCCTCGAGTTGATTAACTGTCATTTGGCGTATGTTTACATTACCTCGATGTCTAACCTTCATCAACATACCAAAGAATATTGACACCCCTCTAGATACATCCGCTGTCTCTGTACACATCAAATGGTATGATAACAAGATTGTTAATCTCTAACTTGCTTACATGTTACTTGATAAGGTCTCCTCAAAGTTGGGTTGAGTGGCCTGCGTCAGGGTCTCTACTCTCTTACACAAAGGAATAATACTCAGAAACACGAATAATTCACATACCTCTAGATACATCCACTGTCTCTGTACAGTGAGGATCATCTCGATGACCTCCAGGATGTGTGACAGGGTCCTCTCCCACTTGTCCACCTGCGCCTCGAAGGGTTTGATGTAGCGGGATGCCTTCATGGTGGACAGGGTCACCTGGTTATCCTCCAGCACCTGGAACACCTCGTCTGTACCCCTGGGGAAAATACACATTCAACTCTTTGCTTTATGATAGAAATTTCATCTAGTATTAACAATTCACTTAGCAGAACATGACGTCATAAAAGCAATGAATTGCTCATTCCATGAAAAGTTGGGTCCATATTGAGAATTAAACTGTTACCAAACTTAAAATTAAATCTGTTACCAAGGCAATATGGTAGTTGACATGAAAAACTAAGAAAAGAGGCAAACATAACAATGTCATACAAAAAGCTTAAGTTTGGTACAGGAGATATTTGCCAAATCATTTCTGGATAATATGTATCTCTTTTCTAAAGCTAATTGCATGAGTGTTTAACAATCATTGGTTTCATGTAATAAAACATTGGTTGACATCTTTAACATGGCACAATTAATAAAAAGTATGATTAAACAAAAAGGTAAGATGACTGACTTGAGTCTGAAGTGCCCGCGGTCCTTGTAAGGTCCGATGTCCAGGTTGGTGTCCTCCCAGATGGATGAGATCTCTGCTAAGGCCTGCTCTATGGACAGTTCCTTACTTGCAGCTCCTGAGATCTCACTAATCTGCTCGCTGAACTGATCCAGCCCCAGCTCGATGATCTTCCCCAGAGTGAAGTCCTCTGCCAGGTGGTCGAACGGTTTCTGGACCTCTGTCTTGATCTGGGACCAGTGGCGGTCGCGCATGGCGTCGTTTCGCAGGTCCTGGATCAGCGGCATGGTACGGCGGAACTGGTCCACCCGCGCCTTTGATGTGTCGATAATCTCCCAGTTCTTGTCCTATTAGAGGAAAAGCAAAGAGGATATGCTTGTTAGAATGTGGGAAAAGGATTCACAAAAATGCCTTCCAGCTGTATCAGCTCAGAGATACTTTACAGTGACTGCTGGATCAGATAAAGTTTTACGACCACACCAGTACAAGCAAAACTAAATTTCCTGCTGAAAGCTATCAAAACAAAATACTTTATGTGTATACGATAGATCATTCGATACTCACATTCATCATTTGAAATTCCCACTTCAAAATTAAAATGATGACAATATTTTCCCTCAAATATCTTGTTTCAAAATCCAGTATGTATGCATGTATGTACCCGGTACCTCTCTGAAATCAGTGACTCAGCCTTTGAAAGATACAACATGGTAAAAGAACACAGAAACAGATAAATAGATAAATGAATAATAAAAGGTTGACCTTGAGTTCTCTGCTGAGTCTGTTGAGCTTCTTGAAGAGGTTTCCGGCTGTCATCTCCATGTCCGTGGTGACCAGCTCGATAAACTTGCCCACCTTCCACTCGTCCCAGTTCCCCTCCCACTCCTTGGTCAGCTCCCACACCTGCTCCAGGAAGTCCAGATCCTTCGGTGGTGGGAGAATCATCATCATCATCATCATCATCACAAACTACAGTCAAACCTGGCCAGCCAACTACCTGGTGCGGCCAACCACATTCAGTCATAAGCGACTGTTGTAGACTGATGTTAAGGCCATTGGCTGCATATACGGTGACTGAGTGCCAGACGACAAAGAGTGCAGAGCTTAGTAATACATGACTTTATTCCTTCCCCCAGGACAATCAAAGAAAGACTTATGATTGGGCAAAGATAGTCAAGATGACTGCATCATTAAGTGGCTATAATAGTCCATTATGTCGAATATCAATTTTTGTAGAACTTCAAATCACAGCTTCAGTAAGTAACCTGCCCGATGAATTCCACTGCGTTCAGGACAACCCTACAGGTAACATTGTAACAGGTAACATTGTAACAGGCAGGATAAACATTCTAAGCAAACACTCTGATTTTAACTTTCAAAGCTCACCTTGTCCAGCCCAGCGATCTCCTTAGAGGGGGGCTGTTCTATCTTGAAGATGCCCAGCCCCCTTCTGAGGTTGTTCTCCTGCAGCTTCAGCATGTTGAGGTTCTGTCTGATGGCAGAGATCTGCTCCAGGGCAGGGTCACAACCAGCCTGAAATATGCAATTATTACGTAAATTTGATCAATATTACAAAGCTGCTTTTCATGTAGTCTGTATAACGCAAACTCTTGCTGACCGGTTATGGGTGGCTACAAGTGCGATTCAATCAGCCTGAGGCTAATGAAACAGCCAATGAATGCAGATGATAAGTACTTATGGATTGTCTGTGAGTATGTGTGTTTTTATGTGTGCATGTGTGTGCGTGTGAAAATTTGGCACTGTGTGGATAAGTATTTTCAAGTGCCAGCAGATTTATTCTTTTACTGCCTGATCTTTTTTTAAACCATCCCATTCCATTTCACACACACACACACACACACACACACATTCACACACACACACACACACATAAACCAAACACACACACGTACACACACAGCTATATTCTTACTGTACCTGACTACTGAATGGTCCCTTAGTTGAGAACTCGTCCACTAAGTTGGCCACTTGTTTCTTGAACTCCTCCGAGGAGGCGATGAGCCCAGACTTGAACTTGTCCTTGTGCCGTTTCAGCATGGCGTCGCTGTCGATCAGGCACTGCTGGAAGGACACCCAGGCATTGCTCAGGTCCTCTAACTTCTGACGTGTCTGGGAGGGAAAAGAATCATTTGAGTTTAAGTTGCTGCAATTATATAGAGTGGTGTGAAGACTAGCCCACTGCTGCCCACCCGTGTCAGGGACCCTGGCAGCAGTATAAGCATATAGTGTAATTCTTGATTTGTTAACTGTAACTAAATTTTAGCTGATTTAACAGTCACTAGTCAACAGCTAAAATTTCATCATCGCTAATATTTGATCACTAATAATTGAGACAGTAATGTTTGTTTCCACCGTTAAAATTAAGTGCAGTGACCTACTCCATTTTCCCAAAACCGCTATATTTTCCTGCCGCTATATTAAAGTGATTTACAGTAATGGATACTTTAACTACTATAACTATTACTTGCAAAAATGGAAATTATAACAAGGAGGACTACAATACAATTTCATCCTTGGTTTATGATTTAAACACCCTGAACTTGTAATGGAATGGTCCAACTCACCTCATCATCAATGGGCACGTCATATTTCTCCAGAATGGCGAACTGCTCGTGGAGGGGTGGGAAGCGTGCCTCGATGTTG
This sequence comes from Branchiostoma lanceolatum, assembly GCF_035083965.1. Classification (NCBI taxonomy): domain Eukaryota; kingdom Metazoa; phylum Chordata; class Leptocardii; order Amphioxiformes; family Branchiostomatidae; genus Branchiostoma; species Branchiostoma lanceolatum. The sequence continues at coordinate 13,662,664 of NC_089738.1, read as the reverse complement.
GGGACTTCGTTCTGCAGGTGCTCCAGCAGCTGAAGTCCATCCCCGAGTTCATCCAGGGTCTGCGGGTGCTTGCTCACTCTGTAAAACAACACAGTCCATGTTTACAGCACTGTTTGATTTGATTTATTTATTGATTAATTGATTGATTACCTCCGTAAAAATGGAGGTATTGTAATCAGTTGGTATGTTTTGTTTGCATGTTAATTTGTCTTGGTGTGTGTCCTCAATTATGCGTTGCAGAGTGGTAGCCTGTCAGAATGTAAGGTGGAACTGGTGTAATAGGATACTAGGAGAATTTGTGTTTTGGCTTTGGTCCATTGTTGTAGACAGCCAGGATGACTCATGGCTACACTCACACTGGAACTTAATAGCCTCATCACTACTTTTTACAAGTTATGTAAGTCACAATCAACGTATTCTGTCATAAAGTTGTGTGGAAGCTATGATGATGTATTATTGTCTAGCTTGAACACATAACAGGGGCCCCTTCACTGATTAGCTTCAAAAGCAATTTGAGTTAAACATGCATGATTCAAGCTCTTCAGCATGACATATAAACAAAGTAATGTATTTTTCTTACTTCTCGCCATTTTCCTTGAGGTACTTGTGCAGCTCGTTGAGCGTGGCGAGCGCCATCTCGCTGAGGAGCGTGGTGAACTTGTTCTGCCACTCGTTGCAGTGGTTGAGTAGGGAGAACTTGAGCGGCGAGCAGTCCAGAAGCACAAACTGGATGTTCAGAACCGTCTCCTCCTTCTGGACATTGTTGGCAACCTCTGTGTACCTGTAGGGGACAAAGGTATTTCAGTTATTGTTATTGGGTGGGCCGACTACTCTCTCTAAGCAAGCCAGGGGCTGAATTGCGAGGAGCTTTACAATATTGGCAGGGCTAGAACGTAAGGGTCTGGAGTGACTGCCATTCGGCGCTAACTCAGGTGACCTCAATACAACGATTGCTCCATGTGCGGCCATACCACAGTAGGGTTTGAACCACTCACACAAGGAAGGACCCCTACTCTTTTCAATGAGTGTATTCTGATGCATCATCTCGATTTGTGTTACCTTTTAGATATTTTGGATACCCGAAACCCCTGTCACAGACTCCACTCACAGGGAATCCCCATGGCCCTTAACATAATTATATAATCTCTAATTCATGACTGCTTGGGGGTGGTGGTAGAATGTACTAATGTTAATCTTTGTAGTTCATTAATAGGAACGATAGAAATGGAAGGCACTTCAGCACCAAGGAAGGTAAAGGTGCTTGCAAGTAGAAATATGCCACTGCTTGTTCTGATACTTAAAAATTTCGAGATAGTACATTTCTCCTGTAGCCTTCAAAAATATACAGTGTATATACAGTTAAAAAGTAGGTGCACAGCTCCAATTTTGGGTGCATAAAAGGTGCATATTCACTCAGTATTTTGAGCCCTGATTCTTATGTTCGTATACATCATGTATTTGCTTGCAAATGTTGCCTTTCTGGTGTTCATATTTCAATGGCTTCAAAGAAAACATATAATTCTTCATCCAGAAATCTTCATACAAACAGAACTGTCTGCTTCTCTATGGGCAGATTGAAGTGCTTACCTGGCAATGTCTGCATCGAAGGATGAGACAGGGGGGTTGAGACGCTGGTATCTCCTGATGAAGGCATCCTTGTTGATCTCCCAGATCTCACGGTAGCTGCAAGGGACCAAGGGAAATGTTCACATTCTGTCACAGCAGGGAGGGTGGGGGCTGGCACTATAGGGCTTTTGTTGATTTCAGAATGATTTATAATAATGTGTAAAACAAAAGCATACACAACCGGTTGACAGCAAATCAAACAATGTCAAATGTAGTGAACTTAAAAGTGAGCAGGAGAGGTCAGAAGTCAACATAAAATAACGGTAACATAATTTGGGTATTGTATGATGCAACTAACATAGTTCTGGCACCAAAATCAAAAAAAAAAATGATACACTAAGTGCTACACTGTATTTAAGAGAACCTCCAATGCATTGCAGCAAATTCAAGGATTAGGGAATTGCACAAAATTTAGTCACCTCATTATGAATTAAATTGAATAAGATGTCTTTCTCCACGAATCATGGGAAATCAAAATAGCTTGCTAAAGTCTTATGGAAAAGGGCATGTAGGCCCACCTAAATCTATTTACATCCTGATAAAAACAAGTTGGGAACATAAGAAAAAAAATACATGTATTTTGAATCTGGCTGGACATAAAAATATGACACAGCTTGACACACTACATTAGGATAATATGAAACTACTGACTCACCCATCCCATGTCTGTAGGTACTGCTGTAGGTGCTGTGCGTTAGCCTGCATACCAGAACTGATGCTACCCTGGATCTTCTTGGTGTCGTCATCTCTTTCTATGATCTGATATATGGGCTGTGGTGGTACAGAAAAATGTTCATTATGCAGTCAGAGTAATAATAGTAACCACAATATTTGGATGTATATATGTTGTTCTTTTATTTTAACTTTGGGACGGAATTTCATGTGAAGTGCCTTTACCAAGGGAACAATGCCGAACCTGGAACCTACTGGTTTTGAGCCCAACACTATAACCGTTACACTGCACCAACTCCACCTAAAATTTCATATGTCCTGTTATATTCCAGAAAATGTCTGATTTTCAGCATCATTTTACACAGAAAAATCCTTTGAAGAAATTGAAACTTGATCATCTTTACATAAATAGCTAGAGGGATAACCTTCATTCCCATACAGTTTTCTTGCTTAAAAATTTTCCTGAACTTGAGGGTGAAAAGCCAAAGATATTTTTCATTGGCAGTTTCCAAACCTGTCACATCACTGTCCAAACATACAGTGTAAAGAGTGCTTCTTGCTTCCAGGAGTGACTGAACTTACATCTTTCTGTGATCTTCTCCGGGTCAGCACGTCCGGTAACCTCTTGATGATGGACACTGACTGCGACAGCTGGGTGCTCACGTTGTTCACGATGCTTGCAAGCTTCTTCAGAGTTGGTGAGAACTCAACCTAGAGAAAACAACAAACACTCATGATTAAGTTTACTTCAGAATATTGTCGCGTTCAAAACATGTTTGAGACTTCTATTTTCACTATTTGATTTTCTATTTTCATTGTGTGACACCATAAGTATTGACATTGCTGTAAATGTATTTAAGCTTGCAGTGATTTGATTTCCAGGTAGGGAAACAATGGAGTGTTTGTGGCGGTTTTTAGTTCACGGTTCAAACAAGGTGGTAGGTGGGCAGAAGAAAGAACAAGCATTTTTCTGGTGGTTTTAAGTTTGCGGGGAGGAGGTCACCATGAGAAAAGCGAGCATTAAACCACTGTGACAGCAAACTTAAATACAGAATTCATTTTTCATCACTTATATTATAGTAACTAAACTATTAGTTCCCATTAGTCCATGTTGTTACTGTTATACAACCTTATTTCTTATTGTGGCAATAGCATGACTTACATACAGCTTCCGATAGCGAGAGGTCTGGTATGGAGGCAAGTAGAAACAGCACAACATGCAACAGACATTAGCATGCAAACATGCAAACAGATGCAAAAACATCACATGGATTGATCGATTCAGAAGTAACAGTCAAATATCCTCGTTAATTTGTTAATAATGGCAGAGAAAGGTCTTCTCATTTCACAAGTAGCTTACGACTAAACATAACTCTAGATCTATAGTGGTAAATGAACAGGTAATGGCCCTGTGATAGCCTTTTTGAGGCCATATATAGGAACAGTTAATCAACTGTGTTCCCTCGAACCAATATGGTACCATTAACCAATAAGTTTATCTATCTATCTATTATGCTTGTCTCAAACCATTGACTTACAGCATGTAAAACAGGTGGAATCAAAAATGTATAAAAAAGAAAGAAGTCGAGATTGACCTTGTCTCCCTCCAGCACGACCTTGACCCTGAAGAGCGGGTTGGGCGTGGTTTTCCCGTCGCCGTTGATGGCACGGGAGAGTTCCTGTAGCGACCACTTCACGTTCAGACGGAAGGCCTCCTCCACCATACGGTCCATCTTCTCGGTGTAGCGGTACCAGTGGTTCTGGACCTGGGATGGGAAAAAAAGAAACAAATCATTCATTTTCAATTCAAGCGTTGAAAGGTCGCAGGTTCGGTCGCAGGTTCAATCCCTGACTGAGTCAAACCAAACATTTCTAAAATGAGTACATTTGCTTTAACTGCTTTGTACTCATCTCTGTCAAAATATTTGATATATCAGCACACACCACTACCAGTGGTGGACTACATTGTGTTTCTGTGAAAGGCAGTCAGCACAGTCGACTGACATACTAGTAGATATATTTAAAGTAGAAGTGACAGCAGGGTGAATATCCTTACCTCTGCACCATCGGTCCTGAACACCTCGTAAGTCTTCCTCATGATCTGCACGACCTCGTCGTGGATGGACTGTAACCTCTGCTGCTGGTTCCCTCTGTGTCGCACCTGTGGAGCAATGGTCTTTGTTATTTCTCTAAGATCGTTACAAACTTCATTTTACTTATCTCTAATATTCCTTTTGTACATCACATCCTAACTGTCTTGGTAACTATGTATGCACACAAAACAAAGCCTGAACGCACATACAAAATATGTATTACTGAACATTTACACACATGCAAAAAACCCTACCAAAGACACATGATAGAAGCCAAATACAATTATTTGTAGCTTTACACAGAAACAAACTAGACAGAGAACACAGCTTACAGTGTTACATAAAATCATGTAGGTACCGAGCACACAGACACAAAGAATCTCTGAACACATGTTACATACATACACACACACACAAACACACACACAAACAAACACACACACACAAAAACATGCTGACCTGGTCATCTTCAAAGGCCAGGTCCTCGTACACCCTCTTCCCGTCTATCTTGACCAGCAGCATCTCGCTGATGCGTACACAGTTCCTGGAGATGGTCAGGTTGGCTGCCTTGTAGTCATCAACAATAGACTGGATCTGGAGGTATGACAAGAGTCATGTCAGGAGGCAAGCTTTAGAATCAACTAGTTGATATCAGCATTATTATCAGTACATCATAAACTTTTGATTAAAAAAAGGGTAATTATAAGAGGAGGAGCAAGTTTTTAGCAAAATCTTCAGTTTTTGATGCATTGAATCCATGATTTAGCTTTGTACGATGTACAAATAAGCAATACAAAATAATGAGCATAACTGTGAACAAAATACAGTGTAACTGTTGCTTCATACATAAAATCGAAAAAAAATTTGCTCAAAGTTAAAATCTGCTGGAATGCAGTGACAGATAGCTATAAAGTTCATATCTAATCAGTTGTTTGCAAGCAAAGTTGAAGAAATGACAGAGCTGACAGAACACCAGAGTTCAAGGTAACCCTTGTAATATGATCTGACCTTGCCAGCGTGTGTGCGACATTCTTGGACAAAGAAGTCCGAGATGCCCTTGGAGGCCCAGGTCAGCTTGGTCAGCCCAGGGTGGATCTTCTTGTCCAAGAACCGGATTCTCTCGCGGAACAACCCTCTCTCCTCCGTCGACAGGGCAGCTATGATTCTGGACAATTAAAAAAATTGGTCACAATCAATAAAGCCTGCATTTGGATAAAATTAATATTTTTCTTGGAAAATGTTGGCATAATTTGTGTTATTGTGGTATATGATAAAACTATGCACATACTACAAATTGCAAGCAAATATTACAACAACAATTATCACATTAATGACTAACTCTTTTTTGCCAATTTTCTTTGTAGAATTATAATCTATAGCTGCCTGATATTTCTTCCAATGGCTTAACCATTTGGCCCTGTCGGCATCTTTTTCAGGAAAATGGCACCATGTTTTGAACAGATACTAGAAATCCTAGTGTTACCTGTTGTAGTCCCTGACGACCAGCAGCACATGTTCCCTCAGCCCCCGTAGGTCTTCCTTCTTCATGTACACCTCGTGTGCGTAGTGGGGGATCTCAAACATCAGCTGCTCCCAATGGTGGATCTCATTAAACAACTTCAGCAGCGACCTGACAAAAAGGAGAAAGTCCTTTATGTAATAGGTTTTCACAGACAAGACTGTTGAGAAACTGCTCAGCAAAATTTGATAGATCCATTACTAAGTCACCTCTTTCTGTACATTTGCTCTGCTGGTACTTCCTTCTTAAAAGAGACTATCTTTTTTTGAAGACTTGCAATTTCATTTCTTCCTTATCTTTTTAGTTAATTTTGAAGAATGCAATTTGACCCTTTTTGCTGCCACAAGTCTTAGATATTACTTCAAAATAATGAGTTATCTACAAATACATGATGATAGAATAAGATTGTCTTTGAAAGGACTTACTTGTCAAAGTTGATGTCCAGCATGCCCTGTTTCTCCTGACTGCGGCACATGAGGGGGATCTCCAGCCTCTTGCCCAGGTCCCTCTCCACCGTGCCCGTCCACTCGTTAAACATCTTCCTGATGAACTCGTCCAGCGCCTGCGCCAGCTGCTGGTACTGTGTGCTCGCCTCTGCACCGGAACCAGTCTTCGGCAGGAAGAACGCCTTGCCCAATGTCTGATGGGCAAGAAGAATATTGTTATACTGTAAATGCATTTAAGTTTGCGTGGTTTTTATTTCGGGGTAGGGAGAAATTGGAGTGTTTGCAGTGGTTTTACGTTCACGTTTGAAACAATAGTAGTGCTGCAGTCATAGGTGGGGAAAATGTTTTGCTGTAGTTTTAAATTCGTGCTGAAAGTTCACAGCAAAATCTGTGAACATAAAACCACCGCGAACATTTCTGCATTTACAGTAGATTGTTCTGTTGTACATGCCAAATTCCATAATTGTGAAGTCTTGTCTTTGTCAGCAGGGCTAGCCCTTTGTAATACCAACAGCTAGTTAGGCAGCCCTGGCTGTGTGTCTTGAACAGCCAACCCAAATAGATGAATAAATAACTCTACTAAAATGTCAAAATTCACAGTTCTTGATGAACAGACCTGCATGGGTGCGTCTATCCTCCTCTTGAGCGCCCGTGCCCAGTGGGAAGCCCCTGCGTACTTGGGGTGCATGGCGGGCAGCTCCACGGACTTGGACTTCGACATCTCTTTCTTCACCATGTTCAGCTCCTCATTAAACAGGCCCCAGATCTCCACCGTCTTCTTGTCGATCGTTCTGCGGACAGCCTGAACAACAAACAAATGTTTTTTTTAAAAGCTGGCCTTGGCAGCTCCAGGATTATGCTTACATTCTGACATTAGGAGTTGAATCTTGGAGTTGAATTGGCTGCTAGAATTGGTTACGGAAAGGAATGCTGAAAGGCTGCTAGCTTCAGGTTTGACGAATGAAAGAACAGGCACAAACTGTGAGTATTACCAAAGCCACTGAGGCAAAAAAAAACATACATTTTCCATCTAAAGCATAAGGAAGATGCTGTCAAAAATTCTCCATACTTTTACTAAATATCTTTCAATTTCATCAAGTTCTCTCATCTTTCTCCTTCTCTACAGCTTTAAAAAAATTCTACGCCCCAAAATAATTCATGTACCATCCCTCAACACACTTGGAAAACTAGACATAAACTGCTGTCCAGCTGCTAGGAAGGCTAGCGGTATTGACAAACCTCTCTGCTATTGAGATGAGCAAAGGCATCCAGCAGTTCCACGCCGGCCTGCACTGTGCTGATGGTCTCGAACGCTGAGGAGATGACGTTCTGCATCATGACCTCTAGGTCTTTCACCCCTGCACGGAATCTGTTGGGGAAATTAAGACTATGTGTCAGACAAATTCGTGGGTTGTCAAAATATTCAAAGTACATGTAAGAAGTTTTTTCAATGTCAACAACATCCTAACTGCAGACAATGCTATAGAAGCAGCAAAAGAAGATTGAAAGAAACTGCCTGATGCTGACTCACTTGTTATAGTCATCGTGCCAAGATGTTGCCTTGACATCCAGAATGGTCTTCTTGACGTCTTTAAGGATCTGCAGGTTCCTATCAAACGAGGCTTCGATCTCGAGGAGACTGCGAGCGACCTCGGGTCCACGGTGTCCCGCAAAGTGCGGCAAGGGCGTCTTGGTTCCGTCCTCCCATCGGGCAAAGTGCATTTGGCACTCACACACCTAAGGACAGGTGATAAGGATCATTCTAAGTTAGGATCTCTGGAGCATGATGACAGGTAAAAATCATTTCAAGTTAGGATTTCTGTTAGTAGCATGATGTGTTCATTCATTTGTTTCTTCAGACCATCACTACCCAAATTTTTTGTCTTTTTTCCAGATTTTCTTCACTCCTAGACAAATTTTCTTATTTCAAGAATTTCAAGAATGAAGAAGAAGGAAAATTATTTCCATGGAAATTGATTGGAAGTGATTGTAGTGCCCAGTGGCACATAAGGCACAAGATTCCTTGCTGTTTCAGTAGCAATGTCCAGCAATGTCCAGACCCAGGCACGGTCCCTGGCTGCTGGCTCACTAGAGATAATTCTATGAAGACTTGTCAATGAGTATACTTACCTCTAGCAGGTCCTTGCATCTCTGGACAAAGGCATCGACTTGTGCAAAGATACTTGTCTGGTCAAGCACCCAGCCTTGGGGGCTGAACCTGTGGTGCACTCTTGCAGTCTGTTACAAAGTAGAAGAAAAGTGGTTAAAAAAATATGCATTAAAATTAAAAATGCAAATGATTTTCTTCATGAATGTATTAACTGTTGTTTAGAAATAAGATTTAGCAATCTGTATGTGATTCAGTGTATCTGTGTCATCTGGGTTCTG